>NC_053022.1:553061333-553287119 GCF_003073215.2 Triticum urartu | reverse complement strand
CGTCCCTGCACTGCACTAACAAATCTTCCGGTTTAGGCCTTCTTTGGTTTGGAGGAATTTTGTAGAATTTTCATAGGATAGGATTTCTATAAGAAAAATTCCTTCAGAGCACTTTGGTTTGTAGGAATGAAATCCTATTTCTATGGAGGAATTCTTCCTATCCTCCACATTCATAGGAAAATAAACATTAGCCTAGACTCAATGAAAAAAATCCTATGGTGTGAATCAAATGGCATCTCATTTTCTATTCCTATGCATAGGATTTGAGATGCATGTCATCTCATTTCCTATGATTTTTCAATCCTATAAACCAACAATCCTTTGTTATTCTTGGCCAATTATTCTAGCGGTTGCTCTGTCTGCAAGATATCAATATATCATCAGCTCGTCGAGATGAGATGATGTCCATCTCCCGTATTTGACCAGCTCCTCTGTTACTCGGCGCTGCTCGGACCGTGGTCAGCGGGGTGAACTGTACACGACGGGGGGCAAAAATGCTGCAGCGAGAGAGGGAACATCGTAGAGATTCGGGGTGCGCCCACGCTACCTCTCCCCTTCAATACACTTGAGATCTCCGCCCACAACAGGCCATTTGCAATGAGAAATCACCGCAATCATCTTCCCGCTGCAGGACAAATGCACTGTGCTTGCGGGACCCACCAGCGGTCACGTGCACAAAGTTGTTCCTCCACTATATTTTGTTTCATCTTGACGCAAAACTTTAGAGCATCTCTGTCAGACCCCTTATATTACAGACGCGGACCCTAATATCGCTTTTAAAGTTCACGAAAAACCGGTTTTATGGGCTGGCGCGGGCGGCGGCCGAACAGGCCCCATATAATTAATTCGTAAAAAAATTATTCTCTGAATATATCTCTTCCTCTTCCTCATGCAATTTGAAATCGACTGCCGACCAACGTGCGGACGTGGAAGACACGACCAGAGCAGAGGCCGCGGACGGACGGGCGAGGAAGACGCGGGACGGCCACAACGCGCGGGCGGCGGCCGGGCGCACGCGGCCGGACTCCTCAGTTCGGTTCGTCGTAGCTAGCTAGCTTGCTCGCATCGATTCTACTAGCTAGCGCGGCCGGGGCGGACGGGCCGCAGGCGCGGCGGCCGGGCGGCGGCAGTCGGGCGAACGGCGATGGCGGTGTGGTCGCTGCAGGCGGCGAGCTGAGTCTCGGGTTTGTGTTCACAGGGCCTTGTAAAAACTTTTAAGGGTCGGATGATTTTAAGGGGCCTGTTCGGGTCTGTATTTTCGGCTGAAACTGTAAAAAGAGATTATTTTATGTGTTTGACAACTTATACGGGTCTGCTAGAGATGCTCTTAGAACGTCCTCACACTGAGATGTCATGACCTAGTTTGTCATCCAACGTGGATCTCTACTTATCAACAGACGCGTTCGAATGTTCGTATGCATCTGACACCTGGGTCCCACCCAAAAACACCTCCCTTGCCAACGCCCGCGCCCGCGTGACCGCACTTCTGCTCCACACGCCTCATTCAAGCTAGTTTAGAGAGCACACGACCGGTCACTGGAGCCAGCATCGAACGATGCATCATCTACATCGCTTACTAGTCATGTCTGTTTAATGCCGGAGAGACGAGGAAGCTAGGTCATGCATTTGTATCCTCTTTTTTAACCATAGGACCCATGTGGTATTATCTATAAATTAGACTGAAATTAACATTTTTTTAGTGGAGATTGAAATTAACATTGGAATCAAGTAGTAGACTAATTAATAGTCTACCTTATATATTTAAGATAACAGAGTAGCCGACATTACTATTTGAAGAAGCAAAGATTATTATAGAGCAACACCATTTTTTTTATTTACACATGACAATCCCAAATAGAGAGGAAAACAAGTACTTCCTTCTATCCATATTAATTGACGCTGCTTTAGTACTTCATTAATACATATATTTCATGGATCATCATCAGATCATCCATCCAAAAGCATCATTTAGATAATACATGTTGATAAATGACTCTTCAAAGAGCTCCTCGGCTGACTCTTCATGGTTAGGAAGAAGGTCATCTTTGCATGGAGTGTAAATGAATGATTCTTGTATGGTTGCCACTTGAGAACTACGACATCTTGTTGGAGACACTATTGATCCCAAGTACCGCAGCTCACAAGTACCCAAATAGTAAGCGAATCCATCACAACTGTTGATACCCAAAAAGGCAATATCTTTCAATGGATGGTACCCCAACAAGTCTATGTGTGTATAGGCACAATAATATCTTTGCTCTTCTGAATCATGGACGCTGCCACCAAAATTCTTCCTATCCTCCACATTCATAGGAAAATAAACATTAGCCTAGACTCAATGAAAAAAATCCTATGGTGTGAATCAAATGGCATCTCATTTTCTATTCCTATGCATAGGATTTGAGATGCATGTCATCTCATTTCCTATGATTTTTCAATCCTATAAACCAACAATCCTTTGTTATTCTTGGCCAATTATTCTAGCGGTTGCTCTGTCTGCAAGATATCAATATATCATCAGCTCGTCGAGATGAGATGATGTCCATCTCCCGTATTTGACCAGCTCCTCTGTTACTCGGCGCTGCTCGGACCGTGGTCAGCGGGGTGAACTGTACACGACGGGGGGCAAAAATGCTGCAGCGAGAGAGGGAACATCGTAGAGATTCGGGGTGCGCCCACGCTACCTCTCCCCTTCAATACACTTGAGATCTCCGCCCACAACAGGCCATTTGCAATGAGAAATCACCGCAATCATCTTCCCGCTGCAGGACAAATGCACTGTGCTTGCGGGACCCACCAGCGGTCACGTGCACAAAGTTGTTCCTCCACTATATTTTGTTTCATCTTGACGCAAAACTTTAGAGCATCTCTGTCAGACCCCTTATATTACAGACGCGGACCCTAATATCGCTTTTAAAGTTCACGAAAAACCGGTTTTATGGGCTGGCGCGGGCGGCGGCCGAACAGGCCCCATATAATTAATTCGTAAAAAAATTATTCTCTGAATATATCTCTTCCTCTTCCTCATGCAATTTGAAATCGACTGCCGACCAACGTGCGGACGTGGAAGACACGACCAGAGCAGAGGCCGCGGACGGACGGGCGAGGAAGACGCGGGACGGCCACAACGCGCGGGCGGCGGCCGGGCGCACGCGGCCGGACTCCTCAGTTCGGTTCGTCGTAGCTAGCTAGCTTGCTCGCATCGATTCTACTAGCTAGCGCGGCCGGGGCGGACGGGCCGCAGGCGCGGCGGCCGGGCGGCGGCAGTCGGGCGAACGGCGATGGCGGTGTGGTCGCTGCAGGCGGCGAGCTGAGTCTCGGGTTTGTGTTCACAGGGCCTTGTAAAAACTTTTAAGGGTCGGATGATTTTAAGGGGCCTGTTCGGGTCTGTATTTTCGGCTGAAACTGTAAAAAGAGATTATTTTATGTGTTTGACAACTTATACGGGTCTGCTAGAGATGCTCTTAGAACGTCCTCACACTGAGATGTCATGACCTAGTTTGTCATCCAACGTGGATCTCTACTTATCAACAGACGCGTTCGAATGTTCGTATGCATCTGACACCTGGGTCCCACCCAAAAACACCTCCCTTGCCAACGCCCGCGCCCGCGTGACCGCACTTCTGCTCCACACGCCTCATTCAAGCTAGTTTAGAGAGCACACGACCGGTCACTGGAGCCAGCATCGAACGATGCATCATCTACATCGCTTACTAGTCATGTCTGTTTAATGCCGGAGAGACGAGGAAGCTAGGTCATGCATTTGTATCCTCTTTTTTAACCATAGGACCCATGTGGTATTATCTATAAATTAGACTGAAATTAACATTTTTTTAGTGGAGATTGAAATTAACATTGGAATCAAGTAGTAGACTAATTAATAGTCTACCTTATATATTTAAGATAACAGAGTAGCCGACATTACTATTTGAAGAAGCAAAGATTATTATAGAGCAACACCATTTTTTTTATTTACACATGACAATCCCAAATAGAGAGGAAAACAAGTACTTCCTTCTATCCATATTAATTGACGCTGCTTTAGTACTTCATTAATACATATATTTCATGGATCATCATCAGATCATCCATCCAAAAGCATCATTTAGATAATACATGTTGATAAATGACTCTTCAAAGAGCTCCTCGGCTGACTCTTCATGGTTAGGAAGAAGGTCATCTTTGCATGGAGTGTAAATGAATGATTCTTGTATGGTTGCCACTTGAGAACTACGACATCTTGTTGGAGACACTATTGATCCCAAGTACCGCAGCTCACAAGTACCCAAATAGTAAGCGAATCCATCACAACTGTTGATACCCAAAAAGGCAATATCTTTCAATGGATGGTACCCCAACAAGTCTATGTGTGTATAGGCACAATAATATCTTTGCTCTTCTGAATCATGGACGCTGCCACCAATAAATTCTCATTCGCAATCTCCTCTGATGCATGGCTTGTTGGCCTTTTCTCCTTCATAGTACTTGTTGAGTAAATAGACAATTTCTCGATTAAATTAATCCACGAGTAAATTACTAGCATAGTATTGACACAAATAAACACATACTGATATTCCGTCAAGCTAGCACATACTACGCTAATTGCAGAAAGATCTACGTATAACGCTAGCATGGCTAAAACAGAAAACAGTAGGAGCGGGATAAACGAGTTATACCCTCCAGTAGGCCATGCAGAGGCCGCGGCTTTGGTGGCAGCAGAGGCGTCCTCGGCGGCCTTCTTGTCGGCTTCAGCTTTCTCGGCGGCGGCACGTTCGGCGTCGGTGGACATGGTGATGATGAAGGCGACGCAGACGTAGAGGAAGTAGACGATCGGAAGCGAGCAGTCGCGTAATCGCTGCCCAAAAACCTATTCGCCCCTCACCCCGTACAGGAACCAGAAGGGCGTGGTTTCGGAGACCTGCTCTCCCGTCAATCGTGTACGCGGCGGACGAGATGTAGTCACCGGCGGCAGCATCAGCAAAGGAACGACGATGGGCATGCGCGTGGAGCAGATGTGATCTGTTAGGCGCAGCCGCGTGGAGAGACGTGGGCTCGACCCACGTCCGAGTCCGTGACAGCCCACGATCTGACGTCTAGTGACTGGCAAAAATAAGCGCGCGGGTGTGAGCTCGGCTTGGCTCAATCCCGTAACCCGCGGCGCAGCGGGCGACAGAGGAGGAGTGCGCGAGGGCCTCTTCTCTTCTTAAGCTCCAATAGCATGTAGTAGAGAAACCCTTATAAGGAGATCCAACTCCTCTTCCACTTCCGGGGTGAGACTAAACTTCCCACTACATCTAGTGCCATATAACTCACATGAGCCCTTAGAAATTTTTCAGAAATTGCTATATGGACCTAGAGCCCATCTCAAATTTCAGCAGTACTGTCTATGGTAGTGTCGTTGAATACAAGGCACAAGGTTGGAGTGATGCTTTAACACCCACTCGGGCATTGGACATGATGCTTCGAGCAGTACCCATATTCGGAGTTGACACTGATAAATAGTGGTGTAGTAGACTCCCTCTTCGGATTTCCCCAGATATACTCTAGGCTTGCTGCTATCCATATAGTACCCATGACTAGTAGGCATCATCGTTATTTCTGGGGTTTTGATGATTAGATAAGTCTTCTTGTCCAATGAAAGCCTAAGCATATTATGATTTTTTTTATGAACAATGTGTATGGAGGGATAAAAATAGTCATGAACTAATTGTGCTACTGATCGACTTACCTTATGAGAAGACTGATGCAACAATGAAGGTAGAGTGCTCCACACCAATACACGGCACCACGGCGCTTTGGATCTCCTAGTTGATCCGGCACCATGGTGATCGCAGTAGCATCTCCTTCCCGGATAAAAGACCACTCCTCCCATTGGTCAGTTTTCGACGAGTACACTGGTATCATGTATGTAGATGGTGGGTTGTTACCCTTGCCCGTATTTCGGAAGATGAACACGATCGTAGTGCAGAGACACGACGGGATCAAAGTCGAGGTACGCCGCGCTCCACCAACGAAAGGGCATTGGCGGAAACTCCGCCCACCGGCATGTCGCGGGGTTGCACACGTATATCTTGAGACCGTTCGTGAAGAGTAGGAGGCCGTTGCGGTGGTCGAGGATGGTTTCCCTTGGGTAGCCGCGGCACACGTGGTGCATGAAGTCGAGCGCGCAGGCGTCGAAGGCGATGTTGGGGTTCATCGTCGGCCCGTGAGAGAAGTGTTGGGAATCGTAGCAGGAATTTAAAATTTCTACACATCACCAAGATCAATTTATGGAGTAATTTAGCAACGAAAGGAAGGGGAGTGCATCTACATACCCTTGTAGATCGCTAAGCGGAAGCGTTGTAAGAACGCGGATGAAGGAGTCGTACTTGCAGCGATTCAGATCGCGGTTGATTCCGATCTAAGCGCCGAATAACGGCGCCTCCGCGTTCAACACACGTGCAGCCCGGTGACGTCTCCCACGCCTTGATCCAGCAAGGGGAGAAGGAGAGGTTGGGGAAGACTCCGTCCAGCAGTAGCACGACGGCGTGGTGGTGGTGGAGGAGCACGGAACTCCAGTAGGGCTTCGCCAAGCACTACGAGAGACGAGGAGGGAGAGAGGTAGGGCTGCGCCAAGAGGGAGATGATCTCGTGTGCCTTGCAGCCCCCAACACCTCAAATATATATAGGGGAAGGGGAGGGGCTGCGCCCCCATCTAGGGTTCCCTCCCTAGGGGTGGCGGCAGCCCCAAAACCCATCTAGGGTGGCGGCCAAGGGGGGAGAGAGGGGGGCGCACCTAGGGTGGGCCTTAAGGCCCATCTGGACCTAGGGTTTGCCCCCTCCCACTCTTCCTTGCGCCTTGGGCCTTGGTGGGGGGGGGGGGGGCGCACCAGCCCACCTGGGGCTGGTCCCCTCCCACACTTGGCCCACGCAGCCTTCTAGGGCTGGTGACCCCACCTGGTGGACCCCCAGGACTCTCCCGGTGGTCCCGGTACGTTACCGATAGCACCTGAAACTTTTCCGGTGACCAAAACGGGACTTTCCATATATAAATCTTTACCTCCGAACCATTCCGGAACTCCTCGTGACGTCCGGGATCTCATCCGGGACTCCGAACAACATTCGGTAACCGCGTACATGCTTTCCTTATAACCCTAGCGTCATCGAACCTTAAGTGTGTAGACCCTACGGGCTCGGGAGTTATGCAGACATGGCCGAGACAACTCTCCGGTCAATAACCAACAACGGGATCTGGATACCCATGTTGGTCCCCACATGTTCCATGATGATCTCATCGGATGAACCACGATGTCAAGGATTCAATCAATCCCGTATACAATTCCCTTTGTCTATCGGTACGATACTTGCCTGAGATTCGATTGTCGGTATCCCGATACCTTGTTCAATCTCATTACCGGCAAGTCCCTTTACTCGTTCCATAACACATCATCCCGTGATCAACTCCTTGGTCACATTGTGCACATTATGATGATGTCCTACCGAGTGGGCCCAGAGATACCTCTCCGTTACACGGAGTGACAAATCCCAGTCTCGATTCGTGCCAACCCAACAGACACTTTCGGAGATACCCGTAGTGCATCTTTATAGCCATCCAGTTAAGTTGTGACGTTTGGCACACCCAAAGCACTCCTACGGTATCCGGGAGTTGCACAATCTCATGGTCTAAGGAAATGATACTTGACATTAGAAAAGCTTTAGCATACGAACTACACGATCTTGTGCTAGGCTTAGGATTGGGTCTTGTCCATCACATCATTCTTCTAATGATGTGATCCCGTTATCAACGACATCCAATGTCCATGGTCAGGAAACCGTAACCATCTATTGATCAACGAGCTAGTCAACTAGAGGCTTACTAGGGACATGGTGTTGTCTATGTATCCACACATGTATCTGAGTTTCCTATCAATACAATTCTAGCATGGATAATAAACAATTATCATGAACAATGAAATATAATAATAACTAATTTATTATTGCCTCTAGGGCATATTTCCAACAAGAAGAGGTAGGGGCGGTTGTGGCGGATGCCGGAGAAGTTAACGAAGATGCCACGCATGGGACGCGGCACATGATTTCGTGAGAGGCACGGGCGTGTGTCTTTCACAAAGGGAAAAAATCCGTGCTCCTGATTCGGTTTTTTTGTCCAATTTTTTTGTGAAAAAAAGTTCGTCAAAACCTATCAATATGGGATCTAGTTTTGAATATCACGACGCGAAGAATCCAACGATGAAAGCGGTTTGAGATTTGGACGCATGGTTTGAGAGATAAAATGTTTTGAATAAACTGATCTACGAAAGAAGGGAAAACTCACATGTTGCGACAAATGGCACGCTGCATAGGCGTCATTTGTCGCAACTTGGAGAGTTGGAGTGATCTTTGCAACAAATACTCCTTAACTAGTGATTTCAGAAAAACAACGCTCTCATTAGCATCATAAAAAGAAAATGCAACACTTCCAAGCAACGTCCAAAATAAAATCTGTGTTGTATTACATCTCGGGAGATATAACCATGTACATAATAACATTTATTATTCAGGAAACAAGATGAACACCGGCTTCTTGTGCTGTGTTCAACAACTCTATAAATAGCTGGGCAGCTACATTGACCATTTTTTTTTCTCACGGGAGGCAGTCAAAAGAATTGAACCTTAGGTTCCCCAGGCCCCAGTTGAAAAGTTTAAACTATCAGGAGGGTCCTAGATAGGTGATGCTATACTCATCCTGAACCGTCTGGAGGCTTAGCTATCGTGACACCACGCCGATCGACTCCTTGGTCACTGTCGTATTCTTCCCTGAATAGCAGAAGAAAATGCCGTGAGGAATAATACATGAAGCAGCGTGCAGCCAACTCGTTCGTTTCTAAGGGCATGTTCTAAGAGCAACTCTATCAGACCTTGCAAAATGCCCGGTCCGCAAAAATTCTCGTGAGTATACAGGCTCGGTCTAATTTTCTGGCCAGAACAGATGCCGCATACTCGACCAGCCCGCAAAATTTTTTGTAGCAACCCGCAAACCGCACACCCTGAGCAGTATAACTGCGGTTCCGTGATCGTTTTGCGGGTCCAAACCCTATCCCTCCGCTGCCGCGAGTCACCCGATTCCGCTTTCCTCTCTCCCAATTTCTCGCCGCCGGCGACCACCTGCCCCGCCTCCAGCCGCCAGGGCGCATGTGGAGCTCCGGACGCGGCTCCGGCAGAAGATCCGGCCGTGGGCGCGACCCGGAGCGCGGGCGGTGCGTCCGGTCAGACGGCGCGAGGAAGCGCGGCGCCCGAAGGTGGACTAACCACGGGATGTCGTCGCCGGCGAGCTTCAAACGCCGCGAGACGGAGGAGTACGACCGGCGCGCGTCCTTCTTCTCCGCGAGGTCCTACGCCGGATCCTCCTCGTCCTCCAGCGCGGGCTTCCTCCCCGTGAAGAGGGAGTGGTCGGACGACGAGGAGGAGCCGGAGCCACCGGCGCCGTTCGCCTTCGTCCCGGTGAAGGAGGAGCCCGCTCCGCTCGGCCGCCGTGGAGTCGTCGGCCCGGAGGACCACGTTGCGGACTTCGACGCCATCGCCGCTGCCATCACCGAGCGGAGCGTGTGCGAGGAGGAGGAGCGCCGGCACCACGCCGAGGAGATCGAGGCCCTCGAGTGGCGGCTGGCGGTCGTTGACAACTGCGCCGCCAACGAGAAGGCTGAGGAGTGGCGCCGCATCTGCACGGAGCAGGCGGCGAAGTACATCGACCTGTGCAGCTCCGGCGAGGAGGATTGAGCGTCCGGCTCCTCCACGGCGTCGTCCAGTTGCCGCGACCTCGCCGCCGTCAGATCCAACCCCTATGCTAGTAGTTTAACGTAGTTTGTAGTATAAACTATGCTTGTAGTTTGTTGATCATGTGATGAACTATGTAGTATGTGATGAACTATTAGTGCAATTTCTCTCGCGAAAGTGATTTTTCAAATTATGCAGGTTTTAATACGGGTTCTGTTCTGCCGTGCATATTTTCGACCCGCAAACACGATCTTCGTGAAATCGCAAACATGTTTTGCGGGTCGAATTTGACGGGGTCTGCTAGAGTTGCTCTAAGGAGGAAGGAGCTCCTTAACCCTGACGATCAGGTGACAAAGGCTTGGCACGTAGATTCAGTTCAAGTGATGACAATGCTAATGGTAGTGTAAGCAGCGGTAGTCTGGTAGCTGAGTAGGTAATCACCAGTTAGCCCAAATACTTGGAGCAGATGGTGCCGTGGTGGAGGGCAGATTCCACCACAGCCAGGACTTGTGATGCTTGTCCAAGCTATTTTACATACTCTACTATAGAAATCCTATCTGGAGAGGGCATGTCCTGAACACGGCGACCTCTGGTCTTGACAATCTTACCATCCAGATTCTTGTGGGGGTCTGAGCCGTTACTATTTCTCCCGAGTTAGAAACGGGCAAATATATTGGAAGACATTGCCTAGAGTATCAGATCGCGGACCATGTCATTTAGTGCACTGTAGCTAGCTGAATTTTTTTGCAGCATTAACCATGGCGTGTGGCTGGTGATACTTGGTAGCTGTGACGTACTGAACATTTTTGTAATATATATTGACCATCTTTTAGTATGTATAGTCAACGTTTTTTCAAATATGCGATGAAATTTTCTTAATATGCGGTGAACAAATTTTTAGTATGCACCAAACTTTTAAAAACTTACATTGAACATTTAAAAATTTATATATTTTTAACAGGGTTTTAAATATTTTAGCTCCATAAAAGCCTGGTTTTTAGAGGAAAAAACAACAAAAAGAAGCGGAAGAAAACAAAAGACAAGTCGCGCTAGCGTGGCCGGCCATTTACCTTTTTTGCTTTCAGGCGTTGCTTCGCTGGTTGACCACGAGGACTATTTTTCGCCTACTGCGAGAGCAATGGTAGCATCACCTCCGGTGTGAAGCTAGTGAGCTGGCCTAGTACTGTAGCTGCCTCTGGCCTGAGTTTATTTCTATGTGTATTTCTTTATCGACTTTCATTGTTTTCTTCAGTCTTTCTTTTCTTTTTCCTTTTTTCTTCTGTTTTCTATGGTTTTCTTTGATTTTTCTTTTTATTACTATTTTTCTTAAGTTTTCTTTGTTTCTTTATTTGGTTATCACAAGTTTTCTTCGGGTTTTTTTGACACATTTCTACCTTTTTCAATACATGTACATTGTTTTTATACATGTGTAACATTTCTTTGATACACATTGAACAATTTTCAAATGCATGACGTACATTATTTCAATTACATGTTTTTGAATATAGTTTTCAAATACATGTTCAATATCTTTTTCCAAATACACGTTAAACATTTTTTTAAACTACACCATCATTTTTACATTGTATAAACATTTTTAATGTATAAACAGACTTTTGAAATTTGTTCACATGCTTAAATGTTACGCTTATTTTTTGAATTGTCAGGATTTTTTTTGAATTATGTGTTTTTTAGATTGTATAAATAATTTTTAAAATGTCACGTTCATTTTTTTGGAAGGCGTGAACTGTTTTAAAATGTCACATGCATGAATCAAAATATCATACTTTTTGCGTTGGATTATCGGATGAAGTGGAAGCATACATGTACGTCAAGGTGGCATTTTTCCTTGTGGTGTAATGTGTTCCTATATGGTATATGTAGGTTATATAACCTTTTCTAAATGCAATCTTCATTTTTTTTAGTTGCACGAACAATTTTTGACATTGTATAAACATTTTTCTGTATATTATTGCATCACTATAAGAAAAGCCACCATGGCAGCGACTTATTACTACGCGCGGCAACAATGATGACATCCACAAAGGGGGACAATGATGACCTTTACGCGACACAACGCATGCGACCTGTGGATCCTGGCAATGTATATAAACTAGATGTACAGCTAAACGGGATGCATGGATGAAATGTATGTATACATTTTGGTGTACCGATGTACCGTATAAAATATGGTGTATTTTTCAAACAAAAAATCACAAATTTTTATTAGTGGTGTGCTACGTTGGATGGCATGCGGAAATTGCAAATGGTGCACCCGTTTCAAAAAATACATTTTCTACAGCATGAAAAAAATTGAATTTTTTTTGCAAACACTCATACACATGTACAGTATGTATGTGCAAAATTTCATAACAGTATATGTTCACACATAGCGTACACAAAAAAGACAAATACATATTTCCAAAATGGGCTGACTTTTTTTGTTGTTGGGCACAATTTTTTTGTACAGCCTGCAAATCACAATTTTTTCAAATGAATTTTCACCCGTTCGCACTAAGCATTTATAAATTTCCATGAATTTTCTTTTGATTTTTGTAAAACTTTTAAATATGCTTTTTGATATTTTTAATACCGAGCTCACTGGAGCTCGGTTAGCAAAAATCTGCAGTCGGACGGCATGCCAATATTATCGACTAGTGTTTTTTTAACACAATACAGACGCAAGCGCTCATACATACACGCATACACTCACCCACTTTAATACAAAGTTAGTACATAGCTGAGTCACTTATTTTGGGACTGAGGGAGTAGTTACTAGTGAGGGGCCAAATTGGAGGCCACACCCCTAGCATCAACTTGTGATTTTTTTTTTGAAAAAAATCACCAAATTTCTACTAGTGGCTATAAATTCACTCACATACCACTAATGTTCTTGTGCTCTTTTATGGTACCCTATGATGAACCTGAGCCATCCATTCTCCCTAATCTAACAGTGTAGATCCACTTGTACTGTTAGACTAACGAGCAATGCACAAACGAGAGGCGTTAAAATCATGAGCAGTATACCACAAAAAGGGATAATCGTCACGAGGAAAATTTCCACGCCGAACCTCTAGACCGAGTCGCTAAGGCCCTGTTCGTTTAATCCCCTTGCCACAGGGATTGGAGGGGATTGGGAGGGTTTGAGGTGAATTTTAACTTGCAAGGGATTTAATCCCCTTCAATCCCTTTCAAACCTCTCCAAACCCTGTCTAACCAAACAAGGCCTAAGAGTGTTTGGCATCACCGCCATCTCTATGCCCACAGTAACGATCGAGGAGACGGATACAACCGGCGAGAAGAAGATGGCAGCCACCGGCAACTAACCCTAGATTGGCCAAGTTTTGCTTTGTTAACCTAGCGAGATGTTCGCAGTGGCAAAAGATGGCTCCATAGCTGCAGGCGAGACAAGAAGAGCCCTGCAGAAGCAGAGCAAGGCGCTGGACGAACTCACTGACATGTCAAGGATTGCTAACCCTCCTTGCACCATCATCACGTCGGTCTCAGCTCATCTCCAATCCCCGCCGCCCTTATCGATTCCTAAATCCAGATGAAACAGAGAGCTTCACTGAATAAAAACTTATGATCTTCTTTTGATCATTACACTGAGATGTGTGTTTAGACAATAGATCTTGTCAGCCTTTAATTATTCTACTGAGTTTGTTCCGGCGGCGATTTTGTTCTTCATTGCAAGAACGAGATCACGTCCTTTATGGTTGCGAGGGAAGTTAGAATTATTGACCTAATTGCTCTCTAAACAAGTCCATAATACTTTAGAAATCAACGGTAGATGAGGCTTATACTGCTCCTCTCCAATAGGCAGTATAAGGTACCGTAAAAAAGCTCAATATTCTTATAACTGGCGGCGTGCGTAAAATGGGGCACATCACTAGTAAAACCAGCTCACTAGTGGTATGTGAATGTCCCAAAACTAGTAGACTTTTCATACGTGATGTGTCACCCACGTATCACTAGTAAGCTTTTTGACACGCCACTAAGGGCATTGTACCCATATGCCCCATGACAAAAAGTAATTGGAGACATCTACATTAATTTTTTCTCTTCAATGCAAGCTATTACTAGTGGATCTCATTAAGAAATGGAAAATAGAGACTATAGTACACATGCATCTCTACTTTTCACTCCAACCTTTTCAGCTTCTGTCACCGGACCATACTTTTTCTCTTCAAACACCCGTCTCCTGAAGAGGATCCCGCTTTCCTATCCGAACCTACTTTACGTTATATCCGATCCTACATGACATGCGAGGCATCACCTTGAGGATATGCATTGTACATGCCTTAATAAGGGACGATCTCTGCCCCAGTGAGTGGATTGGAATTTGGAACTCTCTGCCCTGTTTGATCTTCAGCGACACATGCAGGCCTATGTAGCTTCTCGGTGACTGCTTCCATTTCCATAGCAACGTGGTGTGTTTATGTGCCCTTTGGGATAAGCAAAGAGGATTGCATTTAGCTCGCACAACCCAAGTTCCTTGTTTTTTCTAGGGTAAAGCACTTGCTTTATTACTACTTAACTGTTCTTAGACAAATCACCCAAGATACAAACGCCCACATGGGCAGGAACATCAGGCTCCCAAGTGGTTTGGTTTCAAAGCGCGGCCAATATTGGCGAGTTCATGAGCAACAGGATTTGCACTACGCCTACACACGGAAATAGTAACCTCAAAGGACCAAAGCTTCAGGTGGTATTTGATATCCTCAATGACAGCTGCATATGTCGAGGAGTCGGCCTTCTGCATATCGAGGGCTTCAGCCACAAGTTGTGAGGGCCTGTTTGGTTTCAAATAAGTCACCAACTTATAAGTCAAAAAGTGAAAAAAAATGACTTATTTTGCCAAACAGACCCAACTTATAAGTCACTCCAACTTATAAGTCATAAGTTGTTCCACCCCAATTTAAAACTTATAAGTCATCCCCTTTTACATGGGTCCCACCACCTTTACATAAAAAAGCAAGATGGAAATATGTGGTCAGACGACTTATAAGTTAGGTGACAACCAATCAGGCGTGACTTATAAGTAAGGTGACTTATTGAAAATAAACAGGCCCTGAGTCTGTCTCCAGTTCAACCCGGACGATTCCTAGGTCCGCAACGGTATGAACAGCGTGGGACATGGCAGAGATCTCGGCTGCTGCGAAGGGGTCAGAGATGTCCCTTGTTGAACCGAAGAAAAAGCAGTTGAAAAGTTTAATGGGAGGGGGCACGTCGATCGTTGCCTTCCCTCGAAAGCAATGGAAAAAAGCTCCGTGGGAGGCACGCAACCGCATTATATATGCTCCAAAGTCCAAACCGCGTCACTCACTCAACTCACCTTATTGAACTATAAAGATCGTCCACTCAACCAGCAGCTTATGAGACCGCGGTCGATGGCGAAGACCAAGGGATCGCCACGTCGCTCTCGCTGCAAGCGCAACCGTCGGCGCAACAAGAGAGCGCGGCGGCCGTCGAGGGAAGCAGAGCCTACCCCGACGGGTCCAACAGGCGTGCACCACATCCCCGACCACCTCCTCGAGCTCGTGCTCCTGCGCGTGGGCACGCCCCTCGCCCTCCTCCGCGCCGCGTCCACGTGCAAGCGCTGGTGCCGCCTCATCTTCACGGACGACGCAACGTCCCCGGACCACCGGTTCCGCCGCTCCCTCCGCGCGGCCCGCGTCCCCGGCCACTACCACGTCGACGGGAACAACCACGTCTTCGTACCGGACCCCTTGGCGGCCGACGGCTTCGACAGACGCCAATTCTCCCTCGACTTTCTCCCGGCCGTCCCTCACGGCTCGCTGCCCTGGGAGCTCGCCGACAGCCGCGGTGGCCTCCTCCTCTTCTATAGGAGGGACCTTGTCTACTACCGGATGGGTCGAGTGTGGGGAGGGGACACCGAGTACCTCCACTTCCCTGACATGCTCGTCTGCGACCCGCTCAACCGGAGGTGCCAGGGGATCCTCTACTGGGAGGAGATGTGGCCCTACCAGTGCCTTGGTCTGTTCCTGCTCGACGGCGCCGCCGCCGACGAGCCTGCTGCAGGTGGTAGCTCCATCGCCATGTCCAACTTTCGGGTGGTCGCCGTGACCTACGAAAGCGATGTCTTCGAGGATGACCGTGGCGCACCCCGCGCCTGCGTGTTCTCCTCCGGCTCCGACGGCGGCTGGAGTATGGTGGAGAGCGCGTCCGGCGGAGACGTCCCCATCCCGGAGTCCCGTTCGATCAGCTTCGCAGGGCGCGCGCGTTCGTCCTTCTTTTGGCGGATGGAGCACGAGGGCGCGGTGCTGGCTCTCGACGATGCCACCATCCAGTTCTCGCTCGTCACGTTCCCGTGTACCGTCGTGGGGATGCCGGAGGAATCTTCGGCCTTCCGGGTCATCGGCGGCGACGACGACGCGGTGCGTGTTGTACGCGTGATGGCCAACAATGACCTCACGGTGTTTCGGCAGCTCGACAGCAGTGGCGAGTGGGTGGTGGAGAAGCTCGTGAGGCTGCCGGAGGCGACTAGTGGGCTACCGGAGCGCGAGGAGACGTATTTCCACGGACCAGCAAAGATTGTTGCGACGACTACGAGGCACGTCCTCGTGACGCCGCAGGAGGAGACCTGGATTTTCTCCATCGACCTCGAGACGCTCGAGGTGGACCAGGCGCATGAGAGGAACCGGTACGCCGGTGCGGCGTACCCATTCGAGCTGCCATGGCCACCGGCCTTGCGAGCAGACAATCGCCGTCGTTGTAGCAGGATGGATTTAACGGTTTAATTGGTTAATTGTTTGCCCCAAATAAATCAGAAACAGTTTTGATGATTCTCATCTACATGAAAAATAGTTAACTCTAATCTAAGTCCCCTACCCTTATCTTATCCAAGTTCCTCATCTTTTTTTCATGCAAGCATTTTTTTAACGCAGTACAGACGTAAGCGGTCATACATACGCGTATATAGTCACCCCTATGAACACACATGCACATCCTACTCCTATGAGCACCTCCGAAAAACTGAGCCGGCATATCATCTTAAGATTTACGAAGTCATCGTAGGTGCCTCGTCATCGACGGGAACGTCTCCTTCCACTGAAAGCACATCGCCGAAAATTTTGAAATTAATTCAGAAATAATGCGAGCAACAAGGCTTGAACCCTGGTGGGCTGGGGATACCATTGTCCTTCTAACCATTCAATCACAGATTGGTTCGCATGCAAGCATTTGATTTCACGTCGCTGGTTGTCGCTTCAGTTAGTTATGTTTTCTGCCGTGTTTTTCTTTTGTTTGCCCGCTGTCGTTCAGTACGTTATGTTTTTTGCCCGTGTTTTTTTTGTTTGCCCGTTATCAGCTTGGGCCCATTTCTCTTTTTTTTATGTGTGTTTTTTTCTTAGGCTGCTTTGTATGGGACGACCTATAGTCTCTACTCATAAAAGGGGAGTCCTTACGTCGTTTAGTTCACCCCCTCCTCCCACTTCTCGCCCATCGATTTTTCTCTCCCTCTTAAATCCACGCAACAGAAAAAACCAACAGCACAGGAAAAAGAAAAAAACTAGCCGACAAAAACAGAAACACACGCACGCCTCCCCCTCCCCTCCCCCCCACGAGAATCGCCAGGCTAGAGGTGCTAGAGTTCCTCCATGGCCGCTGCGGCGTGCCTCCACTGGGAACCACCATGCACCGCCATGCCCCCTTTCGCTGCTTTTTTATCCCATCCTTCTACTCGTTCTTTTGTCCTGGAGTTTTTTTTATCGGTGTATGTAGCGCCCCACCACGCCGCCCCGGATTCCCAGCCTCCCGGGCATGCCACATTGTCGTCGTCCCTCTACCTCACCACCTCATCGGTCCGCACCGCCACCTCTTCGTCACCTCGACTGATGCAACCAATGCTTCTCTTTCCCTGACGGACACCACCCATGCCTTCCTCATCCTATCGCCGGAGGTATCCCCTCACCCCAGGACCGCACATGCCTTCCCTCACCGCGTTTCGGGTGGGATCCCCTCACCCCGACGCCACCTCCTTCCACCACAGTGAGATGCCGCACTTGGGACTACGAGATGGTGGGGAAGGCCACGTAGATGCCTGGACTTGGTCAAGTTCCCTTGATTGGGTGTTGTTGGTCACTGGGTTGTGTTCCCAAGGATGGGTAAGAGTCATCCATACATTCTCCTCCTAACTAGCACGTGTGGTGGTGGGTCATTGCGGAGGCGAGCGTTGTGGCTAGGGCTCGAGGGTGCGCACGAGAGGATGAGGTCGGGCGCCCGAGGGAACGAGCGGCGGCGAGTCTTTGCATATCGTGACCGCGGCGGTCGGGCGTTGAGGGTGGCGTGTACTAGAGCCCGGTCAGCAGAGCCGCATTCATGTTTGTGCTTGAGGGTACCTGCGAACGGGAAGGTATCTGGTGATACCAAGGCTTAGGTGATACCATGATATGGGCCCCCGAGAGCCGCAGGATCTCAGATCCGAGGGCTACCGAAAGCTCTTGAACATTTTGCTAAAACTGTCCGAGAGTCTTAAAATTACATGCAGGTACAATAGCTTTTTAGATGCCGTCAAATCTAAGATCCAACGGCCAAGAAGTCCGTATCACAATATAACCTGAAATTTTCCCACCTGCGAGCCGGCGACTAAAGGCAGAGGGCGCGCCATGTGTTGTGGCTGATGTGTGCGTGTGTGCCTTGTTCTGCTTGTGCATACGTGCTGTGTTCTCCTCTCCTCCAGCATGTGTGCAATGTCTGTTCCGGCCAGCCGTGCATGGTATTCGTGTTTGTGACATGGTTATAGATGCATCTAACGTGTTGTGGTTTTTAAATAATGCACTTTTGGGATTTTCATAATCTTATATGCATATCGACTGTCACTCATGTGAGGCTGCCCAATGGAAAGATTTGTGGGTTGCTTCTGCTGTGCTTATTTCTCTACAGTTTTTTCTGGGTCTCCTTAGATATATATTTTCAGAGAAAATGTTTTGGTCACAGTAGCAAACGAGTTGAGCTAATTGTATGGGTTGTGGCTGATAATAAAGAAGAATGACCTTCAGGTGAAGCATGTCGTCCCTAGGAATATGTTGGCCTGGAGGATTGTTCCAGGAAGCTCTTCTGGTGATAACATGATGTTGGGCCTCGGGGACATGGTAAGCTACTTATGTTAGAGAAACAGCGTTTGCATCCATAATATACTGTGGGAGTGGGTTATTGGCAAAATTTGGCCTTCAATTGTTGTGGAACTTGCCCACATGAGATCTAGAACATATGTTTGGAAGCGGTTTAATGCTTAAAAGTAGAAGCTTACATATTTTCTCCAAATGGAGGTTTTCACCAGATACGCTGCCTTATCGATTAGCGGTTTGTTTTGGTTAGCCCTTTTTTATTTAATCATTTGCTTTTTAGGTTGGCCTCATTTCAAAAGAGATTGTATCAATGAGCTTTTTATTTGTTGCACTTGCACACAACTTGAATTGGCTTAAAGCATGTTTGATTGTCCTCCCCACTTTTTCACAAGTGTGTCATGCCACAGTTTTTATCGGATGTCCCTGAAGGGACTGCCACGTTTTTTGTGA
Source organism: Triticum urartu (assembly GCF_003073215.2). Taxonomy (NCBI): domain Eukaryota; kingdom Viridiplantae; phylum Streptophyta; class Magnoliopsida; order Poales; family Poaceae; genus Triticum; species Triticum urartu. The sequence continues at coordinate 553,267,827 of NC_053022.1, read as the reverse complement.
TGGCTAAATTGATCGCTATACTTGTGGCATAAATTGGCTAGCAAACGAGGCCATGACAAATGCGTACGTGACTAAGTAAATGTGGTGTGCCACAACGTGGATGTCAATCAAACATGCCCTTAAGCTTTTGCGGGACTATTCCTTTTTTAGGGGAGACTTCTGTGGGACTATCTTCTACAGCAGTGGTGCTTTTTTATATGTGCTCCCTCCGGTCCTTTTTACTCTGCACATTGGATTTGCCGAAAGTCAAACTTTGCTAAATTTGATCAAATTTATATTAGAAATTATTAGCATCTATAATATCTAGTAAATATAATATGAAAATATATTCCAAGATGAATCTAATGATATTGGTGTTGTTATGTGAATGTTTATAATTTTTTATATAAATTTGGTCAAAGTTGGATGAGATTGACTTCAGACAAACCTAATATGCAGGATAAAAAGGACCGGAGGGAGTATAAACAAAGAGATAGGATTTTCAGCACCCGGGTGTCTATGAACAATAAATTCAAAATAAATTAAAAGAATCAAAAAAATCTGAAACGCAGGATTAGCTGTTCATGAATATACTGTTCAAAAAAATTCAAAACAAATTTGTGGGACTATTGTTCTTTTGAATTTTTTTCAATCTTATATGAATTTATTGTTTATGAAGGTGTAAGGGCGCCCGGGAGCTGTTAGATATTTCTCTTTTAAACAAAGAACACAGGATTAGCTGGCACAAGCCAAGTTCCGTGGGAGCCAAGCTGCCTTTCCCTAAAATTGAAAAAAGAGAAGCTGTGAAAAAGGTTTCCATGGGAGGGATGCACGTTCGTTCGTTTTCAAAAGCAATGGAAAAAAGCTCCGTGGGGAACACGCAGCCGCATATGCTCCAAACCGCGTCACTCACTCAATCAGCTCATATAAGAGACCCACTCCACTCCACTGGTGTTTTAACGAGGAAACAACAAGTTCACGCTCGTGTCTATGGCGACCAAGGGATCACCACGTCGCTGCTGTAACCGCCGGCGCAAGAAGAGAGCGCCGCCGTCGAGGGACGAGCCGGCCCCGTCCGGTCCAACCAGCGTGCACCACATCCCCGACCACCTCCTCGAGCTCGTGCTCCTGCGCGTGGGCACGCCCCTCGCCCTCCTCCGCGCCGCGTCCACGTGCAAGCGCTGGCGCCGCGTCGTCTTCACGGACGGCGCCGCGTTCCTGGCCCGGTTCGGCCGCTCCCTCCGCGCGGCCCACGTCCCCGGCCACTACCACGTCGACGACGGGAACAGCGGCCCGGTCTTCGTGCCGGACCCCTCAGCGGCCGACGGCCTCAACAGGCGCCACTTCTCCCTCGACTTCCTCCCGGCCGTCCCCGACGGCTCGCTGCCCTGGGAGCTCGCCGACAGCCGCGGTGGCCTCCTTCTGCTCTACAGGAGGGACGTTGTCTACTACCGGATGGGTAGAATGTGGGACGGGGACGCCGGGTATCTCCAGTTCCCCGACATGGTCGTCTGCGACCCGCTCACGCGGAGGTGCCAGGGGATCCTCTACTGGGAGGAGATGTGGTCCGACCCGTGTCTCGGTCTGTTCCTGCTCGACGGCGATGCCGCCGGCGAGACTGCAGGTGGTAGCTTCATCGGCATGTCCAACTTTCGGGTGGTCGCCGTGGTCTACGAAAGCCATGTTTTCGGGAATAACCGTGGCGCTCCCCGTGCATGCGTGTCCTCCTCTGGCCGCGACGGCGGCTGGCGGCAGGAGACCGCGGCCGGCGGCGACGTCTCCATCCCAGAGTACAATTTGATCAGCTTCGCAGGGCGAGCGCGTTCGTCACTCTTCTGGCGGATGGAGCGCGAGGGCGCCGTGCTGGCTCTCGATGATGCCACCATCCAGTTCTCGCTCATCACGTTCCCGTGTACCGTCGTGGGGACACCGGAGGAATCTTCAGCCTTCCGGGTCATCGGCGGCGACGACGGCGCGGTGCGCGTTGTACGCGTGATGGCCAACAATGACCTCACGGTGTTTCGGCAGCTCGACAGCAGTAGCGAGTGGGTGGTGGAGAAACTCGTGAGGCTGCCGGAGGCGACCCGCGGGCTGCCGGGGCGCGAGGAGACGTATTTCCAGCGATCAGCAAAGATTGCTGCGATGACTACAAAGCATGTCCTCGTGACGCCGCAGGAGGAGACCTGGATTTTCTCCGTCGACCTCGAGACGCTGGAGGTGGATCGGGCGCATGAGAGGAACCGGTATGCCGGTGCCGCGTACCCATTCGAGCTGCCATGGCCACCGGCCCTGCGAGTTGACCATCGCCGGCATCGTAGCAGGATGGATTTAACGGTTTAATTGCCAGCGTCAAATAAATTAGAAACGATTTTGCTAATTCTCATCTTGATGGAAAATAGTTAAGTCTCAGCCAAGCCCCCATCTTAGAAGATACTCCGTCCGTTCCTAAATATAAGTTTTTTTAGACATTTCAAATAAACTATAATATACGAATATATGTAGACATATTTTAAAGTGTAGATTCACTCATTTTGCTCCGTATGTAGTCGTCAGTTGTTGAAATCTCTAAAAAAACTTATATTTGAGAACGAAAGGAGTATAACAAGATAAATAAAAACACAACAAAAAGTAGGAACGGTACAGGTGAAAAAGTGTGTCAAATCAATGGTTTGCTTCATCAGTGTCTTCCATAACCTGATTAACGGTGGAAGAAAAGCCATCCATGTCTTCACTTTTTTTTGAACACAGTACAGACGCAAGTGCTTATATACACGCGCATACACTCACCTCTATGAACACACACGCACACCCTACCTCTACGAGCACCTCCGAAAGATTGAGCCAGCATATCATCTTGAAATTTACGAAGTCACCGTAGGCACTTCGTCATCGACGGGGACGTCTCCTCCCACTGCATGTGCATCGCCGAAAATCCTGAAATAAATGCAGCAATTAATACAAGCAACAAAATTTGAAACTTGGTGGGCTGAGAATACCACCATCCCTATAACCATCCAACTACAGATTGTTCTATTCACCACCATTGCATGGTGAAAGAAGAGCCATCCATGTCTCCACTTCTGTTCACCACCATTGCGGACGGTGATCAAGTTTTTTTCATCTATGCATAAAGAACGTGATCAATCACATGGCAATGAGCTTGTTATCATACTTTAGCACTCCGTTTGTCGAGCCCAACCCTGTATTGAGTACTGACTTATTATTCCGTGGGACTCGCAATGATGGTGAACGCCACCCCTGTCTTATCTACACTTGGTGCATGCACAATCCCAACACCCTTGCCGCCTAATCCATGACCTACCCGTGTCACAGTTCCTCCTCGCTGGTGATGGTCCCTCCCCACACATACTCGTAATCACTTCTAATTTCTTTTTGGAAAAGAAGATTAAGACCCCAACCTCTGCATCAATTGATGCATATGACCATCTTTATTTATCGTTCAACATAGATCTAACAAAAACATGCCTTTTGCAGATGCCCGTTGGCAGTGGCACTTTGGCAGGCTATGGCCGAGCACTGGAGTCTCCTGGATGTGTCGGCTATCCGGCGGACAAGCAAGGAATGGCTCATGCAACATCTTTGTGACTTGCCGGAGTTTGATCGCATGAAGCTCATGATGACCCTATGGCGTTGTTGGTACGTGAGGAACGAGCTGACGCATGCGAAGCCGGCGCCTTCCATTGACGCGTCGAGACGTTTTCTTCTGTCGTACGCGGAGTCCCTGATAAGTTTACACTGCAACCCACAAGCTGATCCGGTTAAGGGCAAGCAAGTAATGCACCCTGTACCGCTTCCCAGTCCACTATCACATGCCCTTGTTGATGCCAAGTCGCCAGGGAATTGGACGCCTCCACCAGATGGATGGCTAAAGCTAAACGTGGACGGCTCTTTTTGCGAGAAGACAAGTATGGCGGGCGCTGGGATGATAGTTCGGGATGCAAAAGGAAAGATAATCCTATCATCATGTCGGGTCCTATACACTTGCGTGGAACCCCTTGAAGCTGAGTTGTACGCGTGCATGGAGGGCTTATCCCTAGCATGCCAATGGACCCAACGTCCAATTGAAGTGGAGACTGATTTCTTAGTGGGTTTTAACATGCTTATGGCATCAGGTATTGACAGGTCAAGATATTCTATGCTGGTTGCTGAAGCTAGAAGGCTTATGAAAGAGAGGGAGTTCAAGCTACGCCTTGTAGCTCGCGAACGAAATGTAGTGAGCCATTACCTGGCAAACTTTGGTAGAGTAGAGGAGCGCACTGTGGTGTGGCTTGCCTCCGGGCCGGGAGATGTTCCCATCCTATGTACAGAAGACTGCCCAAATGACTAATAAATAAACTCCTTTTCCCCGCAAAAAAAAACAAGAACATACATCAAGCCACTCAAAGCCACCAATCACACCTACAAAACTCGATAATGTGGAGTGCTCTCACTCTTCATATCTAAAATCGGTGTCATCGCTGATCCATCCACATAACATATCGAAACCCACATCCGGTGCAGCAGACCTAAACCATACACCGCATGCACACGTTTTAGACGCCTTCATCATCATCGAACCGCTAACCCATCTTCAGGAGAGAGATCTGCATCATCCTTGTCAGTCCGTCCATCGTCCCACGCTCGTCCGTCCAGACGCGAAGATTCTGGAAGATCTGTCATGTGTAGCACCTGCCGACCAGGCATGACACAATGTAGCACCTGTCGGCCAGGCATGACTTGACATCTCCATTGAAAGCTCCGTGCAAGACGAAGCTATCGGGGAACGTAGTAATAATTCAAAATTTTCCTACGTGTCACCAAGATTAATCTAGGAGATGCTAGCAACGAGAGAGAGAGAGAGAGAGAGAGAGAGAGAGAGGGAGTGCATCTTCATACCCTTGAAGATCACTAAGCGGAAGCGTTACAAGAACGCGATTGATGGAGTCGTACTCGCGGCGATTCAAATCGCGGAAGATCCGATCAAGCGCTGAACAGACGGCGCTTCTGTGTTCAACAGATGTACAGCCCGGGGACGTCTCCTCCTTCTTGATCTAGCAAGGGGAGAGGATACGTTGAGGGAGAACTCCGGTAGCACGACGACGTGGTGGTGGTGGAGCTCGTGGTTCTCCTGCATAGCTTCGCTAAGCACTACGGAGGAGGAGGTGTTGGAGGAGGGAGGGGCTGCGCTAGGGAAGGGGTGCGACAGCCATCCCACCCCCCTCTATTTATAGGGTGAAGGGGAGAGGCAGCCGGCCCCCGTAGATGCATCTAGAGGGGAGGGGGCGGCGGCCAAGGGGGGAGGCTTGCCCCCCAAGCAAGGTAGGAGGCGCCCCATCCCCCTAGGGATTCCAACCCTAGGCGCCTAGGGCCCTTGGGGGCGTGAAGGAAATATGCCCTAGAGGCAATAATAAAGTTGTTATTTATATTATATTTCCTTATATCATGATAAATGTTTATTATTCATGCTAGAATTGTATTAACCGGAAACTTAGTACATGTGTGAATACATAGACAAAATGAGTGTCACCAGTATGCCTCTACTTGACTAGCTCGTTAATCAAAGATGGTTAAGTTTCCTAGCCATGGACAAAAGTTGTCATTTGATGAAAGGGATCACATCATTAGAGAATGATGTGATTGACTTGACCCATCCGTTAGCTTAGCACTATGATCGTCTAGTTTATTGCTATTGCTTTCTCCATAACTTATACATGTTCCTATGACTACGATCTTATGAAACTCCCGAATGCCGGAGGAACACTTAGTGTGCTATCAAACGTTACAACGTAACTGGGTGAGTATAAAGATGCTCTACAGGTGTCTCCGATGGTGTTTGTTGAGTTGTCATAGATCGAGATTAGGATTTGTCACTCCGTGTATCGGAGAGGTATCTCTGGGCCCTCTCGATAATGCACATCACTATAAGCCTTGCAATCAATGTGACTAATGAGTTAGTTGCGGGATGATGCATTACAGAACGAGTAAAGAGACTTGCCAGTAACGAGATTGAACTAGGTATTGAGATACCGACGACTGGATCTCGGGCAAGTAACATACCGTTGACAAAGGGAACAACATATGTTGTTATGCGGTTTGACCGATAAAGATCTTCGTAGAATATGTAGGAACCAACATGAGCATCCAGGTTCCATTATTGGTTATTGACCGGAAGTGAGTCTCGGTCATGTCTACATAGTTCTCGAACCCGTAGGGTCTGCATGCTTAACGTTCGATGACGATCGGTATTATGATTTTATGTGTTTTGATGTACCGAAGGTAGTTCGGAGTCCCGGATGTGATCACGACATGACGAGGAGTCTCGAAATTGTCGAGACATGAAGATTGATATATTGGAAGGTTATGTTTGGACACTGGAATGGTTTGATGAGTTCGGGCATTTACCGGAGTACCGGGAGGTTACCGGAACCCCCCGGGGCTTAATGGGCCTACATGGGCTTTAGTGGAATTGAGAGGAGAAGGCCAAGAGGAGGGGCGCCCCCAAGCCCATTCCGAATTGGGAGGGGGGCCAGCCCCCCTTTCCTTCCTCCCCTCTCTCCCTTCCTTCCCCCTCCTAGTAGGACTAGGAAAGGGGGGGAACCTACTCCTAGTAGGAGTAGGATTCCCCCCTTGAGGGCGCGCCCAAGGTGGCCGGCTCGCCCCCTCCTCCACACCTTTATATACGGGGAAGGGGGCACCCCATAGACACACAAGTTGATTGTTTAGCCGTGTGCGGTGCCCCCTCCATAGAGTTCCACCTCGGTCATATCGTTGTAGTGCTTAGGCGAAGCCCTGCGTCAGTAACTTCATCATCACCGTCATCACGCCATTGTGCTGACGAAACTCTCCCTCGGCCTCAACTGGATCAAGAGTATGAGGGACGTCACCGAGCTGAACGTGTGCAGATTGTGGAGGTGTCGTGCATTCGGTACTTGATCGGTTGGATCGCGAAGACGTTCGACTACATCAACCTCGTTTCATAACGCTTCTGCTTTCGGTCTACGAGGGTTCGTAGACATACTCTCCCCTTCTCATTTCTATGCATCTCCTAGATAGATCTTGTGTGATCGTAGGATTTTTTTAAATACTATGTTCCCCAACAGTGGCATCCGAGCCAGGTCTATGCATAGATGTTATATGCACGAGTAGAACACAAAATAGTTGTGGGCGTGAGTATATACATATTGCTTGCTGTCACTAGTTGATTCTTGATTCAGCGGTATTGTTGGATGAAGCAGCTCAGACTGACATTAGCGTACACTTACGCGAGACTGGTTCTACCGACGTGTTTCGCACACAGGTGGCTAGTCGGTGTCTGTTTCTCCAACTTTAGTTGAATCAAATTCAATGAACAGGGTTCTTTCTGAAGATCAAAAAGCAATCACTATACCGCGTTATGGTTTTTGATGCGTAGGTAAGAACGGTTCTTGCTAAGCCCGTAGCAGCCACATAAAAGTTGCAACAACAAAGTAGAGGACGTCTGAGGGAGTCCTGGATTAGGGGGTTTCCGGATAGCCGGACTATACCTTCGGCCGGACTCCTGGACTATGAAGATACAAGATCGAAGACTTCGTCCCGTGTCCGAAAGGGACTTTCCTTGGAGTGGAAGGCAAGCTTGGCGATACGGATATGTAGATCTCCTACCATTGTAACCGACTCTGTGTAACCCTAGCCCTCACCGGTGTCTATATAAACCGGAGGGTTTTAGTCCGTAGGACGAACAACAATCATACCATAGGCTAGCTTATAGGGTTTAGCCTCTCTGATCTCGTGGTAGATCTACTCTTGTACTACCCATATCATCAATATTAATCAAGCAGGACGCAGGGTTTTACCTCCATCAAGAGGGCCCGAACCTGGGTAAAACATCGTGTCCCCTGCCTCCTGTTACCATCCGCCTAGACGCACAGTTCGGGACCCCTACCCGAGATCCGCCGGTCTTAACACCGACATTGGTGCTTTCATTGAGAGTTCCTCTGTGTCGTCACTATTAGGCCCGATGGCCCCTCCGATCATCAACGACGATGCGATCCAGGGTGAGACTTTTCTCCTCGGACAGATCTTCGTATTTGGAGGCTTTGCTCTGCGGGCCAATTCGCTTGGCCATCTGGAGCAGATCGAAAGCTATGCCCCTGGCCGTCAGGTCAGATTTGGAAGTTTAAACTACACAGCGGACCTCCGCGGAGACTTGATCTTCGACGGATTCGAGCCGCGGCCGAGCGCGCCGCACTGTCACGATGGGCATGATCTAGCTCTGCCGCCGAACAGTGCCCTGGAGGCCGCACCCGCATCAGCTCCGACCCTTAATTCGGAGCCAACTGCGCTAATCGAGGATGGGTGGTTGGACACCGCCTCGGGGGCTGCAATCTCTACGGCGATCGAGCCGAACACCAGCCCTAGTCTTTGCGAAGCACGTGACTCCAAGGAGCCGGACTCCTCTCCAAACTCCGAGCCCTCCGCGCCCCTACCGATCGAACCCGATTGCCCTACTTTTCGGCTCTGGCCTCTCTGGCCACAGATGACTCATGACATACTTCATGGCGAGTCCGGACAACCTATTTAGCTCGGCCAAACGATCGGCTAATGACAGTGGACGCTCCGGATTGTGGAACTGCGACCAAAAGAGCTTTTCCACTTCACGATCTTCTTGATCTCGGAAGTGTTCGGCCGCATCCGCAACACTCGCTGCCAAATCCAGATAGGTGTCCGCTGTACTCCACATCCGGTCTAACGGAGCATGTTTAGGATCACATAACTTCCTCCGCAGCATAAAGGGCTTTCCAGCCGCGATTTCTCCGGTCTGACGCAGCTCCTCCTTCATAGCTCTCATTGCAGAGCGAGCATCCTTGGCATCGGAAACGGCCTTCTCCAGGTCCGTCTGTTCCGCCCGATCTTCTTTTTCAAGAAGCTTGCAATGGTCAGCAGCGTTGTTCAGCTTCACGGCCATCTTGGACATTTCCTTCTTGCTTTGGCAGTGAGCAGCCTGTTCGGCTTTCAGCTCTTCAATTGCCTTTCCGGCAGCCGCATCACTTTTCCTGGATTGCTCCTTGGCTCGGGCAAGTTCCGCCCGAAGATTCTCCATGGCAGCAGCACCATCTGCATCAAGCGCACACATTGTAAGATACTGGCATAAAGCTCCTCTTACCAGGTGCCGCAGGAGGAATTACATACCTTGGGCCTCGTCAAGCCGCTTGTTGACAAGCGCGATGTCGGCACCTGCCACGTCAAGTTGCCGCTTTAGCTCGGCAAATTCATTAGTCCGTTTGACACCGGACACTTCGCCACCTACGTATGAAGGCGGCACATTAGACCTCAGATTATGATCCTCTGCGCGCCGTCACTTTTGACAATGCATAGAGTCTCAGGGGCTACTATCTACACAGGGCGCATCTTATTTATGCGCAACTGTCCAAAAAGGGTACATTATTTCGCGTACCTCAAAACCTGTCAGCAAACTTCTGACGGCCTCGTGCAATCCGCTCTCCGCGGATGAAATCCTCTCAATCACCGTACCCATCAATGCACGGTGCTCCTCTGAGATAGATGCTCGCCCTAGCAAATCCTTCAGCCCCTCCGACCACGCAACAGACGGCACCGGACTCGTCCGATGGCCCCTTTCGAAGGCCAGACGCGGAGGGCTTTGGGGGGCCATATGACTACCTTCCGGCCCTGCCGGATTCGGAGAAACCCTCCGCGACGATACCTCAGGGTCGCCCGCCTCGCAAGGCGGTACGGCAGGGGGAGGCGTTCTGCTCTCCATTATCTCCGGAAGAAGATCCCCTGAAGACGAGCTCTGCTGAGAAGGGCTAAGGTCCGATCTACAAGGTAAATTTTCGATTACTTTTCTCAGATATAAAGCAAGGATTCCTCTCGTTTCTTAAAAAGAAAACTCATCTCTACTTACGGCTCGGTGGAGGGCTGATCCCCTTGAGGGCATAATTCGGCCAAAGTATCCCCCAGCACAGGACCCTCTGGCGAAGATTTCTTCCCCCGCTTTGAGGCCATGGTCTCCGGGTCTTCAGAGGCGGTCCTCTTCTTCCCCTGAGGAGAGGAATTTTCGATTCCTCCCTTCCGGACAACCTCCTTCGAGGAGGCTGTAGCTTCCTTGTCCCCTCCCTCGCTTTCCTTTGAAGGCACAACCTCCAACATCCTGACTAGCACGGGACCCGGCGTGGTCTCGGGGAGGGGGGCCGGACACCTGATTAGCTTTGCTTTCGCTATCCACTCCTGTTTAAAGGACAGCTCTTTTAGGGGCAATTTTATGATAAATATACGGATAGCGAGTCCGGGCATAAGGCTACTTGAGTATCCGGACGATTGCAGCTCAGACCTGCGTCCTCCGTAGAATCCGGACACACTACTTGTGGTCCGAAGAACAATTTGTACATCTCCACGGGCGTCATGCCAAGAAAATGTTGGAGAACTCATGGTCCCTCCGGGTTGAACTCCCACAGGCAGAGGGGGCGACGTTTGCAGGGCAAAACTCGGCGAATTAACATAACTTGCGTCACCACGACCATACTGATGTCTCTTTCTAGGAGATCTCGGGCGCGGCCCTGCAACAGGGGCACGTCCTCTGCCGGCCCCCAGTCCAGCCCCTTATTGACCCATGACGCCAGTCGTGGTGGGGGACCCGAGCGGAAAGCAGGCAGCGCCACCCACTTGGTGCTCCTGGGAGCTGTGATATAAAACCACTCTCGTTGCCATAAGCTGGACTCCCCTTGAAAAGATCCCTCGGGCCATGGAGCACCAGCATTCTTGCTTATAAAAGCACCTCCGCACTCCGCGTGCCGTCCCTCGATCATCTTCGGCTCAACTTTGAAGGTCTTGAGCCATAGTCCGAAGTGAGGAGTAATACGGAGGAAGGCTTCACACACGACGATGAATGAGGAAATATGGAGGATGGACTCCGGAGCTAAGTCGTGAAATTCCAGCCCATAATAAAATATGAGCCCCCTCACGAAGGGATCCGTCGGGAAGCCTAGCCCCCGAAGGAAGTGAGACATGAACACCACACTCTCACCAGGCTTGGGAGTGGGAATGACCTGCCCTTGAGCAGGCAGCCTATGCGAGATTTCGCCGGTCAAGAACCTGGCCTCTCTCAACTTTAGCACGTCCTCCTTCGTGACGGAGGAGGGCATCCATCAGCCTCGAAGGTCGGAACGGACATTGTCGAAGGTCCGAAGCGCCTGAAATCTGGAGTCTTGGGTGTTGGAACTCGAGGTGAAGGGCGAACTCGTTTGAGATTGAAAGAAAGAAGTAAGGCCTTGGTCTCTTTATAAGAGGTTGAATACCAAGGGCCCTCCCCGTGACCTTTGGGACTCGCCTTGGATCGAGAAAACATACCAATGGGAACGGTTGGGTTACCCACGCCCATATTGATGAGAATCCCGAAATAAGGGGACACGATCTTTGCTTTGACAAGATGTGTCAAGGAAACCGCCTCGCTAAACGCGCTGAGGTGGGACAGTAAAACGAATAAAGACTTGGCTGTGGTGTGATGTCACGCTACGGAATACGTCAGCAGATTAGATTTGTGTAAATATTATTCTCTCTATGGCAATATGTGGAAACTTATTTTGCAGAGCCAGACACTACCTTTGTGTTTAAAATCTTCTACGAAGTACTTGGAGGAGGAACCTGCCTTGCAATGCCGAAGACAATCTGCGTGCCGGACTCGTCGTCATTGAAGCCTGGTTCAGGGGCTACTGAGGGAGTCTTGGATTAGGGGGTGTCCGGATGGCCGGACTATACCTTTGGCCGGACTCCTGGACTATGAAGATACAAGATCGAAGACTTCGTCCCGTGTCCGGAAGGGACTTTCCTTGGCGTGGAAGGCAAGCTTGGCGATACGGATATGTAGATCTCCTACCATTGTAACCGACTCTGTGTAACCCTAGCCCTCTCCACTGTCTATATAAACCGGGGGGTTTTAGTCCGTTGGACGAACAACAATCATACCATAGGCTAGCTTCTAGGGTTTAGCCTCTCTGATCTCGTGGTAGATCTACTCTTGTACTACCCATATCATCAATATTAATCAAGCAGGGCGTAGGGTTTTACCTCCATCAAGAGGGCCCGAACCTGGGTAAACATCGTGTCCCCTGCCTCCTGTTACCATCCGCCTAGACGCACAGTTCGGGACCCCCTACCCAAGATCCGCCGGTTTTGACACCGACAACGTCTAACTTATTTTTGCGGGGCATGTTGTGATGTGATATGGTCAAGACGTGATTATATAAATTGTTGTATGAGATGATCATGTTTTGTAACACAGTTATTGGCAACTGGCAGGAGCCATATGGTTGTCGCTTTATTGTATGAAATGCAATCGCCATGCATGTAATTGCTTTACTTTATCACTAAGCGGTAGCGATAGTCGTAGAAGCAATAGTTGGCAAGAAGACAACGATGCTGCGATGAAGATCAAGGTGTCAAGCCGGCGACGGTGGTGATCATGACGGTTCTTTAGAGATGGAGATCAAAGATAGAAGATGATGATGGCCATATCATATCACTTATATTGATTGCATGTGATGTTTATCCTTTATGCATCTTATTTTTTTTAGTACGGCGGTAGCATTATAAGATGATCTCTCACTAAATTTTAAGGTATAAGTGTTCTCCCTGAGTATGCACCGTTGCTACAGTTTGTTGTGCCGAGACACCACGTGATGATCCGGTGTGATAAGCTCTATGTTCACATACAACGGGTGAAAGCCAGTTTTGCACAAGAAGAATAATCGGGTTAAACTTGATGAGCCTAGCATATGCAGATATGGCCTTAGAACACTAAGACCGAAAGGTCGAGCGTGGATCATATAGTAGATATGATCAACATAGTGATGTTCACCATTGAAAACTACTCCATCTCACGTGATGATCGGACATGGTTTAGTTGATATGGATCACGTGATCACTTAGATGATTAGAGGGATGTCTATATAAGTGTGAGTTCTTAAGTAGTATGATTAATTGAACTTTAATTTATCATGAACTTAGTACCTGATAGTATTTTGCATGTCTATGTTGTTGTAGATATATGGTCTGTGTTGTTGTTTCGTTGAATTTTAATGCGTTCCTAGAGAAAGCTAAGCTAAAAGATGATGCTCGCAATTACACGTACTGGGTCTGTAACTTGAGGATTATCCTCATTGCTACACAGAAGAATTACGTCTTGGAAGCACCGCTGGGTGACAAGCCTGCTGCAGATGCTGCTGACAACGTTAAGAACGTCTGGCAGAGCAAAGCTGATGACTACTCGATAGTTCAGTGTGCCATGATTTACAGCTTAGAACCGAGACTCCAACGGCGTTTTGAACATCATGGAGCATATGAGATGTTCCAGGAGTTGAAGTTAATATTTCAAGCAAATGCCCAGATTGAGAGATATGAAGTCTCCAATAAGTTCTACAGCTGCAAAATGGAGGAGAATAGTTCTGTCAGTGAACATATACTCAGAATGTCTGGGTACCACAACCACTTGACTCAGCTAGGAGTTAATCTTCCTGATGATAGTGTCATTGACATGATTCTTCAATCATTGCCACCAAGCTATAAGAACTTCATGATGAACTATAATATGCAAGGGATGGATAAGACAATCTCCGAGCTCTTCGCAATGCTAAAGGCTGCGGAGGTAGAAATCAAGAAGGAGCATCAAGTGTTGATGGTCAACAAGACGACCAGTTTCAAGAAGAAGGGCAAAGGGAAGAAGGGAAACTTCAAGAAGAACAACAAGCAAGTTGCTGCTCAAGTGAAGAAACTCAAGTCTGGACCTAAGCCTGAGACTGAGTGCTTCTACTGCAAAGGGACTGGTCACTGAAAGCGGAACTGCGCCAAGTATTTGGCGGAAAAGAAGGATGGCAAAGTGAAAGGTATATTTGATATACATGTTATTGAGGTGTCGCAGTAGCGCCTGGGTATTTGATACTGGTTTTGTTGCTAATATTTGTAACTCGAAACAGGGGCTACGGATTAAGCGAAGATTGGGTAAGGATGAGGTACCGATGCGTGTGGGAAATGGTTCCAAAGTCGATGTGATCGCCGTCGGCACACTACCTCTACATCTACCTTCGGGGTTAGTTTTAGACCTGAATAATTGTTATTTGGTGCCAGCGTTAAGCATGAACATTATATCCGGATCTTGTTTGATGCGAGACGGTTATTCATTTAAATTAGAGAATAGTGGTTGTTCTATTTATATGAGTAATATCTTTTATAGTCATGCGCCCTTGATGAGTGGTCTATTTTTACTAAATCTTGATAGTAGTGATACACATATTCATAGTATTAAAGCCAAAAGATATAAGTTTAATAATGATAGTGCAACTTATTTGTGGCACTGCCGTTTAGGTCATATTGGTATAAAGCGCATGAAGAAACTCCATGCTGATGGGCTTTTGCAATCATTTGATTATGAATCACTTGATGCTTGCGAACCATGCCTCTTGGGCAAGATGACTAAGACTTGGTTCTCCTGAACAATGGAACGAGCAACCGACTTATTGGAAATAATAAATACTAATGTATGCAGACCGATGAGTGTTGATGCTCGTGGCGGGTATCATTATTTTCTGACCTTCACAGATGATTTGAGCAGATATGGGCATATCTACTTAATGAAACATAAGTCTGAAACATTTGAAAAGTTCAAAGAATTTCAGAGTGAAGTGGAAAATCATCGTAACAAGAAAATAAAGTTTCTATGATCTGATCGTGGAGGAGAATATTGGAGTTACGAGTTTGGTCTTCATTTGAAACAATGCGGAATAATTTCGCAACTCACGCCACCTGGAACACCACAGCGTACTGGTGTGTCCGAACGTCGTAACCACACTTTATTAGATATGGTGCGATCTATGATGTCTCTTACTGATTTACCGCTATCATTTTGGGGTTATGCTTTAGAGACGACTGCATTCACGTTAAATAGGGCACCATCGAAATCTGTTGAGACGACACCTTATGAACTGTGGTTTGGCAAGAAATCCAAGTTGTCGTTTCTTAAAGTTTGGGGCTGTGATGCTTATGTGAAAAAGCTTCAACCTGATAAGCTCGAGCCCAAATCGAAGAAATGTGTCTTTATAGGATACACAAAGGAGACTGTTGGGTACACCTTCTATCACAGATCCGAAGGCAAGATATTCATTGCTAAGAATGGATCCTTTCTAGAGAAGAAGTTTCTCTCGAAAGGAGTGAGTGGGAGGAAAGTAGAACTTGATGAGGTAATTGTACCTGCTCACTTATTCGAAAGTAGGTCATCACAGAAATCAGTTCCAGTGATTCCTACACCAATTAGTGAGGAAGCTAATGATAATGATCATGAAACTTCTGATCAAGTTACTACTGAACCTCATAGGTCAACCAGAGTAAGATCCGCACCAGAGTGGTATGGTAACCCTATTATGGAGGTCATGTTACTTGACCATGACGAACCTATGAACTATAAGGAAGCGATGATGAGCCCAGATTCCGTAAAATGGCTTGAGGCCATGAAATCTGAGATGGGATCCATGTATGAGAACAAAGTGTGCACTTTGGTTGACTTTCCTGATGATCGGCAAGCCATAGAGAATAAATGGATCCGCAAGAAGAAGACTGACGCTGATGGTAATGTTACTGTCTACAAAGCTTGACTTGCTGCGAAAGGTTTTTGACAAGTTCAAGGAGTTGACTACGATGAGACCTTCTCACCTGTAGCGATGCTTAAGTCCGTTCGAATCATGTTAGCAATTGCCGCATTTTATGATTATGAAATTTGGCAAATGGATGTCAAAACTGCATTCCTTAATGGATATCTTAAAGAAGAGTTGTATATGATGCAACCAGAAGGTTTTGGCGATCCAAAAGGTGCTAACAAAGTGTGCAAGCTCCAGCGATCCATTTATGGACTGGTGCAAGCCTCTCGGAGTTGGAATATACGCTTTGATAGTGTGATCAAAGCATATGGTTTTATACAGACTTTTGGAGAAGCCTGTATTTACAAGAAAGTGAGTGGGAGCTTTGTAGCATTTCTGATATTATATGTGGATGACATATTGTTGATCGGAAATGATACTGAATTTCTGAATAGCGTAAAAGGATACTTTAATAATGCTACCTCTTGAGCATTGCGTTGGATTTCCCCGAAGAGGAAAGGAGTTGCAGCAAAGTAGCATAAGTATTTCCCTCAGTTTTTGAGAACCAAGGTATCAATCCAGTAGGAGGCTACGCGCGAGCCCCTCGTACCTGCACAAAACAAATAACTCCTCGCAACCAACGCGATAAGGGGTTGTCAATCCCTTCACTGTCACTTACGAGAGTGAGATCTGATAGATATGAAAGATAATATTTTTGGTATTTTTGTGATAAAGATGCAAAGTAAAATAAAAGCAAAGTAAAAAGCAAAGGAAATAACTAATTATTGGAAGATTAATATGATGAAGATAGACCCGGGGCCATAGGTTTCACTAGTGGCTTCTCTCAAGAGCATAAGTATTTTACGGTGGGTGAACGAATTACTGTTGAGCAATTGACAGAATTGAGCATAGTTATGAGAATATCTAGGTATGATCATGTATATAGGCATCACGTCCAAGACAAGTAGACCGACTCCTGCCTGCATCTACTACTATTACTCCACTCATCGACCGCTATCCAGCATGCATCTAGAGTATTAAGCATGAAAACAGAGTAACGCCTTAAGCAAGATGACATGATGTAGAGGGATAGATTCTTGCAATATGATAAAAACCCCATCTTGTTATCATCGATGGCAACAATACAATACGTACCTTGCTGCCCCTACTGTCACTGGGAAAGGACACCGCAAGATTGAACCCAAAGCTAAGCACTTCTCCCATTGCAAGAAAGATCAATCTAGTAGGCCAAACCAAACTGATAATTCGAAGAGACTTGCAAAGATAACCAATCATACATAAAAGAATTCAGAGAAGATTCAAATATTGTTCATAGATAATCTTGATCATAAACCCACAATTCATCGGTCTCAACAAACACACCGCAAAAAGAAGATTACATCGAATAGATCTCCACAAGAGAGGGGGAGAACATTGTATTGAGATCCAAAAAGAGAGAAGAAGCCATCTAGCTAATAACTATGGACCCGAAGGTCTGAGGTAAACTAATCACACTTCATCGGAGAGGCTATGGTGTTGATGTAGAAGCCCTCCGTGATGGATGCCCCCTCCGGCGGAGCTCCGGAACAGGCCCCAAGATGGGATCTCGTGGATACAGAAAGTTGTGGCGGTGGAATTAGGTTTTTGGCTCCGTATTTGATCGTTTGGGGGTACGTTGGTATATATAGGAGGAAGAAGTACGTCAGTGGAGCAACAGGGGGCCCATGAGGGTGGAGGGCACGCCTGGGGGGGGGGGGGGGGGGGGGGGTAGGCGCGCCCCCTTACCTCGTGGCCTCCTCCTTTGTTTCTTGACATAGGTTCCAAGTCCCCTGGATCATATAATCATGTTCGGTGAGAAAATCACGTTCCCGAATGTTTCATTCCGTTTGGACTCCGTTTGATATTCCTTTTCTTCGAAACCCTAAAATAGGCAAAAACAACAATTCTGGGTTGGGCCTCCGGTTAATAGGTTAGTCCCAAAAATAATATAAAAGTGGATAATAAAGCCCAGTAATGTCCAAAACAGTAGATAATATAGCATGGGGCAATCAAAAATTATAGATACGTTGGAGACGTATCAAGCATCCCCAAACTTAATTCCTGCTCGTCCTCGAGTAGGTAAATGAAAAAAAAGATAATTTTTGATGTGGAGTGCTACTTGGCATAATTTTAATGTAACTCTTCTTAATTTTGGTATGAATATTCAGATCCGAAAGATTCAAGATAAAAGTTTAATATTGACATAAAAATAATAATACTTCAAGCATACTAACAAAGCAATCATGTCTTCTCAAAATAACATGGCCAAAGAAAGTTATCCCTACAAAATCATATAGTCTGGCTATGCTCTATCTTCACCACACAAAATATTTAAATCATGCACAACCCCGATGACAAGCCAAGCAATTGTTTCATACTTTTGACATTCTCAAACTTTTTCAATCTTCACACAATACATGAGCGTGAGCCATGGATATAGCACTATATGTGGAATAGAATGGTGGTTGTGGAGAAGAGAAAAAGGGAAGATAGTCTCACATCAACTAGGCGTATCAACGGGCTATGGAGATGCCCATCAATAGATATCAATGTGAGTGAGTAGGGATTGCCATGCAACGGATGCACTAGAGCTATAAGTATGTGAAAGCTCAACAAAAGAAACTAAGTGGGTGTGCATCCAACTTGCTTACTCATGAAGACCTAGGGCATTTTGAGGAAGCCCATCATTGGAATATACAAGCCAAGTTCTATAATGAAAAACTCCCACTAGTATATGAAAGTGACGCAATGAGAGACTCTCTATCATGAATATCATGGTGCTACTTTGAAGCACAAGTGTGGTAAAGGATAGTAACATTGTCCCTTCTCTCTTTTTCTCTCATTTTTTTATTTGGGCCTTTTCTCTTCTTTTTTATGGCCTCTTTTTTTTGTCTGGAGTCTCATCCCGACTTGTGGGGGAATCATAGTCTCCATCATCCTTTCCTCACTAGGACAATGCTCTAATAATGATGATCATCACACTTTTATTTTCTTACAACTCAACAATTACAACTTGATACTTAGAACAAGATATGACTCTATATGAATGCCTCCGGGAGTGTACCGGGATATGCAATGAATCAAGAGTGGCATGTATTAAAGAATTACGAATGGTGGCTTTGCCACAAATACGATGTCAACTACATGATCATGCTAAGCAATATGACAATGATGGAGTGTGTTATAATAAACGGAACGGTGGAAAGTTGCATGGCAATATATCTCAGAATGGCTATGGAAATGCCATAATAGGTAAGTATGGTGGCTGTTTTGAGGAAGGTATATGGTGGGTGTATGATACCAGCGAAAGGTGCGCGGTATTAGAGAGGCTAGCAATGGTGGAAGGAAGAAAAAGTGCATATAATCCATGGACTCAACATTAGTCATAAAGAACTCATATACTTATTGCAAAAATCTACAAGTTATCAAAGCAAAGTATTACGCGCATGCTCCTAGGGGGATAGATTGGTAGGAAAAGACCATCACTCGTCCCCAACCGCCACTCATAAGGAAGACAATCAAAAAATAAATCATGCTCCGACTTCATCACATAACGGTTCACCATACGTGCATGCTACGGGAATCACAAACTTTAACACAAGTATTTCTCAAATTCACAACTACTCAACTAGCACAACTTTAATATCACCATATTCATATCTCAAAACAATTATCAAGTATCAAACTTCTCATAGTATTCAACACACTCATAAGAAAGTTTTTACTATTCTTTGAATACCAAGTATATTAGGATTATTTAAGCAAATTACCATGCTATTTAAGGCTCTCAAAATAATCTAAGTGAAGCATGAGAGATCAATAGTTTCTATAAAACAATTCCACCACCGTGCTCTAAAAAATATAAGTGAAGTACTAGAGCAAAACTATATAACTCAAATGATATAAGCGAAGCACATAGAGTATTCTAACAAATTCCAAATCATGTATGGCTCTCTAAAAAGGTGTGTACAGCAAGGATGATTGTGGTAAACTAAAAGGCAAATACTCAAATCATACAAGACGCTCCAAGCAAAACACATATCATGTGGTGAATAGAAATATAGCTCCAAGTAAAGTTACCGATAGAAGTAGACGAAAGAGGGGATGCCTTCCGGGGCATCCCCCAGCTTTGGCTTTTAGGTGTCCTTAGATCAGCTTTGGGGGTGCCATGGGAATCCCCAAGCTTAGGCTCTTGCCACTCCTTGTTCCATAATCCATCAAATCTTTACCCAAAACTTGAAAACTTCACAACACAAAACTCAAAGTAGAAAATCTCGTGAGCTCCGTTAGCGAAAGAAAACAAAAGACCACTTCAAGGTACTGTAATGAAATCATTCTTTATTTATATTGGTGTTAAACCTACTGTATTCCAACTTATCTATGGTTTATAAACTATTTTACTAGCCATAGATTCATCAAAATAAGCAAACAACACACGAAAAACAGAATCTGTCTAAAACAGAACAGTCTGTAGTAATCTGTAGCTAGAGCAAGATCTGGAAGCCCAAAAATTCTAAAATAAATTACTGGACGTGCGTAATTCATATATTAATCATCTTCAAAAAGAATTAACTAAATATCACTTTCCAAATAAAAATGGCAGAAGTTCTCGTGAGCGCTAAAGTTTCTGTTTTTTACAGCAAGATTAACAAGACTTTCCCCAAGTCTTCCCAACGGTTCTACTTGGCACAAACACTAATTAAACAAAAAAACACAACCAAAACAGAGGCTAGATAAATTATTTATTACTAAACAGGAGCAAAAGGCAAAGAATAAAAATAAAATTGGGTTGCCTTCCAACAAGCGCTATCGTTTAACGCCCCTAGCTAGGCATAATAAGCAAGGATAGATCTTGGTATTGCCATCTTTGGTAGGCAATCCATAAGTGGCTCTCATAATAGATTCATAAGGTAATTTAATTTTCTTTCTAGGAAAGTGTTCCATGCCTTTCCTTAACGGAAATTGGAATCTAATATTTCCTTCCTTCATATCAATAATTGCACCAATCGTTCTAAGGAAAGGTCTACCAAGAATAATAGGACATGAAGGATTGCAATCTATATCAATAACAATGAAATCTATGGGCACATAATTCCTATTTGCAACAATAAGAACATCATTAATTCTTCCCATAGGTTTCTTAATAGTGGAATCCGCAAGGTGCAAGTTTAGAGAGCAATCATCAAAATCACGGAAACCTAACAAATCACACAAAGTCTTTGGAATCGTGGAAACACTAGCACCCAGATCACACAAAGCATAGCATTCATGATCTTTAATTTAATTTTAATAGTTGGTTCCCACTCATCATAAATTTTTCTAGGGATAGAAACTTCCAACTCAAGTTTTTCTTCATAAGATTGCATCAAGGCATCAACGATATGTTTAGTAAACGCTTTATTTTGACTATAAGCATGAGGGGATTTTAGCACGGATTGCAACAAGGAAATACAATCAATCAAAGAGCAATTTTCATAATTAAATTCCTTGAAATCCAAAATAGTGGGTTTAGCAACATCTAGGTTTTAATTTCTTCAATCCCACTTTTATCAATTTTAGCATCAAGATCTAAAAATTCTGAATTTTTGGAACGCCTTCTAGGTAAAGGTGGATCATGTTCAGTCCCATCATTATCCAGATTCATATTGCAAAACAAGGATTTAATAGGGGACACATCAATAACTTTTTGATCTTCATCTTTATTTTCATAGGAACTAGAAGAACACGCTCTTATAAAGGCATCTTTCTTAGCACGCATCCTAGCAGTTCTTTCTTTGCACTCATCAATGGAAATTCTCGTGGCTTTGAGAGACTCATTGATATCATGCTTAGGAGGAATAGATCTACGTTCCAAAGAATCAACATCAAGAGAAATTCGATCAACGTTCCTAGCCAACTCATCAATCTTAAGAAATTTTTCTTCAATCAAAGCATTGAAATTCTTTTGCGAAGTAATAAATTCTTTAATATTAGATTCAAAATCAGAGGGCATCTTATTATAATTTCCCTAAGAATTGTTGTAGGAATTACCATAATTAATAGAGGGATTACTAGGATAAGGCCTAGGATTAAAATTTCCTCTATACGCGTTGTTACCAAAATTGTTCCTACCAACAAAATTCACATCCATAGATTCATTATTATTCTCAATCAAAGTAGACAAGGGCATATCATTAGGATCAGAAGAAACACTCTTACTAGCAAATAATTTCATAAGTTCATCCATCTTTCCACTCAAAACATGAATTTCTTCTATCGCATGCACCTTTTTATTAGTAGATCTTTCAGTATGCCATTGAGAATAATTAACCATAATATTATCTAGGAGTTTAGTAGCTTCTCCTAAAGAGATTTCCATAAAAGTGCCTCCCGCGGCCGAATCTAAAAGATTTCTAGAAGCAAAATTCAATCCGACATAGAAATTTTGTATAATCATCCACAAATTCAAACCATGAGTAGGGTAATTACGTATCATTAATTTCATCCTCTCCCAAGCTTGTGCAACATGTTCATGATCAAGTTGCTTAAAATTTATAATATCATTTCTAAGAGAGATGATCTTAGCGGGAGGAAAATACTTAGAGATAAAAGCATCTTTGCACTTGTTCCAAGAATCAATACTATTTTTAGGTAAAGACGAAAACCAAGCTTTAGCACGATCTCTAAGTGAAAAAGGAAATAGCTTCAATTTAACAATATCATTATCCACATCTTTCTTCTTTTGCATATCACATAGATCAAAGAAGCTATTTAGATGGGTAGTGGCATCTTCACTAGGAAGGCCGGAAAACGGATCTTTCATAACAAGATTCAGCAAGGCATCATTAATTTCACAAGATTCGGCATCGGTAAGAGGAGCAATCGGAGTGCTAATAAAATCATTGTTGTTGGTATTGGTAAAGTCACATAATTTAGTGTTATCTTGAGGCATCGTGACAAGCAAGCAAACTAACACACAAGCAAACAAAAAGCGAGCGGACAAATAGAGGCAAATAGAGGAAGAGAGGGAGGATAGAGAGAGAGGGTGAATAAAACGGCAAGGGTGAAGTGGGGGAGAGGAAAACGAGAGGCAAATGGCAAATAATGTAAAGCGGGAGATAAGGGTATGTGATGGGTACTTGGTATGTTGACTTTTGCGTAGACTCCCTGGCAACGGCGCCAGAAATGGCTCATTGTCGGGAGTCAGATCTTGACTTGACTTGCGCGAACCTCCCCGGCAACGGCGCCAGAAATTCTTCTTGCTACCTCTTGAGCACTGCGTTGGATTTCCCCGAAGAGGAAAGGAGATGCAGCAAAGTAGCGTAAGTATTTCCCTCAGTTTTTGAGAACCAAGGTATCAATCCAGTAGGAGGCTACGCGCGAGTCCCTCATACCTGCACAAAACAACTAACTCCTCACAACCAACGCGATAAGGGGTTGTCAATCCCTTCACGGTCACTTACGAGAGTGAGATCTGATAGATATGATAAGATAATATTTTTGGTATTTTTGTGATGAAGATGCAAAGTAAAATAAAAGCAAAGTAAAAAAGCAAAGGAAATAACTAAGTATTGGAATATTAATATGATGAAGATAGACCCGGGGGCCATAGGTTTCACTAGTGGCTTCTCTCAAGAGCATAAGTATTTTACGGTGGGTGAACGAATTACTGTTGAGCAATTGACAGAATTGATCATAGTTATGAGAATATCTAGGTATGATCATGTATATAGGCATCACGTCCAAGACAAGTAGACTGACTCCTGCCTGCATCTACTACTATTACTCCACTCATCGACCGCTATCCAGCATGCATCTAGAGTATTAAGTTCATGAAAACAGAGTAACGCCTTAAGCAAGATGACATGATGTAGAGGGATAGATTCATGCAATATGATGAAAAAAAACCCACCTTGTTATCCTTGATGGCAACAATACAATACGTGCCTTGCTGCCCCTACTGTCACTGGGAAAGGACACCGCAAGATTGAACCCAAAGCTAAGCACTGCTCCCATTGCAAGAAAGATCAATCTAGTAGGCCAAACCAAACTGATAATTCGAAGAGACTTGCAAAGATAACCAATCATACATAAAAGAATTCAGAGAGGATTCAAATATTGTTCATAGATAATCTTGATCATAAACCCACAATTCATCAGTCTCAACAAACACACCGCAAAAAGAAGATTACATCGAATAGATCTCCACAAGAGAGGGGGAGAACATTGTATTGAGATCGAAAAAGAGAGAAGAAGCCATCTAGCTAATAACTATAGACCCGAAGGTCTGAGGTAAAATACTCACACTTCATCGGAGAGGCTATGGTGTTGATGTAGAAGCCCTCTGTGATGGATGCCCCCTCCGGCGGGAGCTCCGGAACAGGCCCCAAGATGGGATCTCATGGATACAGAAAGTTGCGGGTGGAATTAGGTTTTGGCTCCGTATCTGATCGTTTGGGGGTACGTAGGTATATATAGGAGGAAGGAGTACGTCGGTGGAGCAACAGGGGGCCCACGAGGGTGGAGGGCGCGCCTGGGGGGGGGTAGGCGCGCCCCCTACCTGTGGCCTCCTCCTTTGTTTCTTGACGTAGGGTCCAAGTCTCCTGGATCATGTCCGGTGAGAAAATCACGTTCCCGAAGGTTTCATTCCGTTTGGACTCCGTTTGATATTCCTTTTCTTCGAAACCCTAAAATAGGCAAAAACAACAATTCTGGGCTGGGCCTCCGGTTAATAGGTTAGTCCCAAAAATAATATAAAACTAGATAATAAAGCCCAATAATGTCCAAAACAGTTGATAATATAGCATGGAGAAATCAAAAATTATAGATACGTTGGAGACGTATCAAATAACAATTTTTCAATGAAAGACCTCGGTGAAGCTGCTTATATATTAGGCATCAAGATCTATAGAGATAGATCAAGACGCTTAATTGGACTTTCACAAAGCACATACCTTGATAAAGTTTTGAAGAAAGTTCAAAATGGATCAAGCAAAGAAAGGGTTCTTGCCTATGTTACAAGGTGTGAAGTTGAGTAAGAGTCAATGCCCGACCACTACAGAAGATAGAGAGAAAATGAAAAGTCTTCCCTATGCTTCAGCCATAGGTTCTATCATGTATGCAATGTTGTGTACCAGACCAGATGTGTGCCTTGCTATTAGTTTAGCAGGGAGGTACCAAAGTAATCCAGGAGTGGATCACTGGACAGCGGTCAAGAATATCCTGAAATACCTGAAAATGACTAAGGATATGTTTCTCATTTATGGAGGTGACAAAGAGCTCGTCATAAACGGTTACGTCGATGCAAGCTGTGACACTGATCCTGATGACTCTAAGTCACAAACCAGATATGTATTTTTATTGAATGGTGGAGCTGTCAGTTGGTGCAGTTCTAAGAAAAGCGTCCTGGCGGGATCTACGTGCTAAGCAGAGTACATAGTTGCTTCAGAAGCAGCAAATGAAGGAGTCTGGATGAAGGAGTTCATATTTGATCTAGGTGTCATACCTAGTGCATCGGGTCCAATGAACATCTTTTGTGACAACACTGGTGCAATTTCCTTGGCAAAGGAATCCAGATTTCACAAGAGAACCAAGCACATCAAAAGACGCTTCAATTCCATCCGCGATCAAGTCAAGGAGGTAGACATAGAGATTTGCAAGATACATGCGGATCTGAATGTTGCACACCCTTGACTAAGCCTCTCTCACGAGCAAAACATGATCAGCACCAAGACTCCATGGGTGTTAGAATCATTACATGTAATCTAGATTATTGACTCTAGTGCAAGTGGGAGACTGAAGGAAATATGCCCTAGAGGCAATAATAAAGTTGTTATTTATATTTCCTTATATCATGATAAATGTTTATTATTCATGCTAGAATTGTATTAACCGGAAACTTAGTACATGTGTGAATACATAGACAAAATGAGTGTCACTAGTATGCCTCTACTTGACTAGCTCGTTAATCAAAGATGGTTAAGTTTCCTAGCCATGGACAAGAGTTGTTGAAAGTGCGTTATATCGACTAGAGGGGGGGTGAATAGGCGATTTTTATGAAAGTCTTCAAAATGTGAGAGTTATGAAGACAAACAGCGAAGATTATGCCTTTTACTATGCAGCGGAAGTTAGATTACACTAGGCCAGCCATGGTCATGTATTCAATAGAGTGAAAGCACAATGACAAACAACTGCAGTGTAATAAGGATCAGGTAGGAAGAAGTTATGAAGCCAAACAGATCATACATTCACGTTGTGAAGACAAAAGATAAAGCAAGCATGCAATGGCTTCACAATGTGTAACAGTAAGAAAAGGAAAGGAAGTGAAGATGAAACCAGTGACTTGTTGAAGACAATGATATGTTGGACCAGTTCCAGTTGCTGTGACAACTGTACGTCTGGTTGGAGCGGCTAGGTATTTAAACCAAAGGACACACAGTCCCGGACACCCCGGACACCCAGTCCTGAACACACAGTCCAGGACACCAAGTCCTCACCGTATTCTCCTTGAGCTAAGGTCACTTAGTCCTCGCCCAATCACTCCGGTAAGTCTTCAAGGTAGACTCCCAAGACCTTCACAAACTTAGTTCACAGGCAATCCACAATGTCTCTTGGATGCCCTGAACGCGACGCCTAACCGTCTGGAGGATTCACAGTCCTCAAGTGTAATAAGTCTTCAGATCACACAGACAAGAAGACTTAAGTGATGCCCAATGTTCTCTGGCTCTGGGTGGTTAGGGCTTTTCTCCTCGCTAGGAATTTTCTCTCAAAGGCTTCGAGGTGGGTTGCTCTCAAACGACAAAAGCCGTGCACTGAAATCTGAGCAGCCAACCGTTTATGGTTGTAGGGGGTGGGCTATTTATAGCCACTTGGCAACCCGACCTGATTTGTCCGAAATGACCCTGGGTCACTAAGGAACTGACACGTGTCTCAACGGTCAGATTTCAAACTCTCATGGCAACTTTACTTGGGCTACAAGCAAAGCTGACTTGTCCGGCTCTGGACAAGATTCGCTCTCATTGTCTTCACTCGAAGACATAGGTTTTTGATTTAGGCATCACTTCAGTCATTCTGACTGGTTCTCCTGGACCCCACTTAACAGTGCGGTGGTTCCTATGACTCAACACAAAAGAAAAAAGAACTACGAAAGATCTAAGTCTTCGAGCTCCATAGGCTTCATAACGTGTCTTCTTTTGTCATAGTCTTCAATGTGAATATCTTCATATACCACCTTTGGCTTCAATGTCTTCATACATTTTTAGGGGTCATCTCTGGTACTAAAACCGAATCAATGAGGGACTTCTACCTGTGTTATCCTGTAATTCTCACAAACACATTAGTCCCTCAACTAGGTTTGTCGTCAATACTCCAAAACCAACTAGGGGTGGCACTAGATGCACTTACAATCTCCCCCTTTTTGGTGATTGATGACAAACTAGTTGAAGTTTTCAACGAGGAGTATAGTCTGTGAAATTGTAAAGGATAAGGAATTGTCTTCATAAGTTGCAAGGGCTCCCCCTGAAGATGTGCATATAAGTTAATTTGCTTTTGGAATGCAAATGCACATGGCAGGTTGTACTTGGAGATCCACTTCAGCTTATGATGACAATCCACTATGCATGTGAAAGTATATGGAGATAATGACATGCATAATGGAAAATGGACGTCTGCGGAATGAGATAAGTGCGGAATTTATCGTCGCACATGCGGAATTTATCTTCGCAAAACAGGGTGGCAAACAAGTAGCAGACGACCATCGAGTTTTAGTGTTACAACTCAAAGAACCAAATGAAGCAAAAACGAGAGTTGTAAGCACGAAGCAAAATATAGCAAAACATAAAGCACCCGCCCATATGGACCCGCTTGAAGACTATCAACCCATATGCTTCTGCCCCTTTTGTCAGCAAGGACCAAAAAGGTTTGAAGACATAGAGTGTCTACTCGTTTTCAGGAGCAGCAGGGTCGTTGGAGGTGTTTGGTGGTGCAGAAGAGCTGGGAGGTGCTGAAGCAGCTGGCGGTGATGTAGCATCGTCTTCTTCATCAATGATTCTGGCAGTGACTATGGCAGCAGATGAAGAAAACTCGGAGTCTTCAAGTGATGGTGTGTTGCGCATCACAGCCCTTCTAGGAGGTGTGGTGTCAAACTTGAATCGCTCAATGAAGCCATCCTCTTCAAGTTCAGCTTCAGTACACATCATTGAGAGCCCTTTCCATGTACGACGACAGGTTTCATGAGTGACAAAAGCATTCTTGGTGGCAAGATTTCGAATACGATTAACATCCACCAAGAGGCTTTTCATCTAACGCTTTAGCCAGTCGTGATGCCTATCTTGTTTTTGATGAAGGGCCACAAGAAGCTCTCGGTCATTGAGAACACGAGCGCACTTCTTGGGTCTTGAAGCAGTTGCACTATCAGTGGCTTCAGTTGAAGCAGGGTGTGGCGCACGTGTAGTGCCAGCCAAAGGATACATCCTGGAGATGGCTTCAACACCTTCATCGTTCTGAGTGAAGCTCTGGTGTTCTGCATTCTGAAGACTCAAAGGTTGCTTGGCAGGCTCAGGATATATAGCTTCAGCAGAGGTATCCACATCTGGCAAGAAGATCCGATGGTTGTGGGCTGAGGGCTGATATGAGATCGCAGAGTGAATCTTGATCAGTCTCATTACCCAAGGAGCATAGAACTTTAAACCAAACAGATCTGAGCCTGATGCAGCGAGTTGGCGTATGAAGAAATCCTGTGCGTTGAAGCATTTGCCATGAAGGATACAGAATATCAGAGTCTTCATTGCACCCTCGATCTTGGCATTTGGAGAGTGCCCTTTAATAGGCCAGAGAGTCCGCCGGATAATGTGATAGATTGTTCTGGGCAGGTACTCAAAGTCTTCAATGAAGAACTCTGTTGGATAAGGAGCATCAAGAGGCAGTGGCTTCATCATGGAGAGCATCTGAGGTTCGGGCCTCTGGAATATGCTCTCAAGAGCTTCAATGTGTAGTTGACAACCTTCCTCGAAGGGTTCGCCAGGAGTGGGCAGGCCGGTGAGCTCAATGATATCGAATGCATTGGCTTCGTGATGGACATTGCCGGTCATCCACTCCAGGGCCCAAGTCTTCGGATCTCTGTTGTATCCTTTGATGTGTAGGGTTGCATAGAATTGCAACAGAAGCTCTTCATTCCAGTGCTCTTCATCAGTTATAAACTGCAGCAGACCCACTTGCTTGAAGCAATCCAGCGCTTCCTCTAAGCAGGGCAGACCAGCAATGGCTTCAACATCAAGGCGCTTGTGAGGAAAGATGCGACCTTGGTTGTATAGGATGCATGAATAGTAGCTGCGCTGAGGATAGCTCCAGAACCTATCTGATGAAATCCTTTCCCTTGAATAGGGGTTCTTGGAGCTGTTGAAGAACGTATTGTCTGCCCTGAAGCTATTGATGTCAAAGGAGCCAGGTGCTGATGCAGGACCTGGGAATCTTGGCAGCCTTGGGACTGGCTTCTGGACTTGAGGCCTGTGCTCAACATGGTAATCAAATTGAGGACCAGTAGCAGACTCAGGAATAGAAGTGTTTGGATCAGTAGCTTCGCTGTCTGCTGAAGCTTTTGGTGGGGAGGGCTCCACATTGGCTTCGGTGTGTGTTGTGGCAGCCTCAACATTTTCAGCCTCCGCTTGACTAGCTGGAGGGTCAGTCACAAGCACGTTCTCCTGGAGAACTACTTCTTGGTGTAGCGGGGGAGTGGGATCTTGTGGTACTTCTTCATTTTCTTCGGCTGATGCAGCCGGAATGTCTTCAGCATAGACTTGAGGCCTTGGACCTTTGCGAAGCCTGCGGAACGCAGAAGACGCTTGTGGGGTTGGAGTGGGCTGGGCCTCAAAGTCTTCTTCCTCTTGAGGACGATCCGCCCATGACGCATCTCGTGCAATTGGCGTCAGAGGACGACCAATGCTGATGAGCTCGCTTTGTTCATACTGAGGAAGGGCTGCATCATCTTGTACATTGTCCTGATGACCAATGTCTTTAGCAGCAATGGGGTCGCCTGCTGGTATGTCTTCAGCTTCAGGAGCCTCTATGTAAGCAGGCTCATGAACTGTCAGTTGTCGTTCTGTGTTGGGTCGAACCATAGAGATAGGTTCAACAATCAAGGGCTTTGTGGGAGCAGCCCGAGATTTCTTGATCTTTCTCTTCTTCTTGCTGGGGGCAATAGGAGAGGCTTCAGAGCTTTTCCTTTTCCTGGCTTCAGCCTCAGCAGTTCTTGTCTTCTTGAGCTCAGAAGCTGTTGACCGGCTCTTTGGCTTCGAGCCAGTGTTGCAGTTGGGAAGACAATTGGAACTGCTTCTTGCCTTGATGCCTCTGGTTCAGCCATAGCAGGCTTCTTCTGTTGGGGAACGTAGCAGAAATTCAAAATTTTCCTACATGTCACCAAGATCAATCTATAGAGTCATCTAGCAACGAGGGAGGAGTGGATCTACATACCCTTGTAGATCGCGTGCGGAAGCGTTCAAGAGAACGGGGTTGATGGAGTCATACTCGTCGTGATTCAAATCACCGATGATCCTAGCGCCGAACGGACAGCACCTCCGTATTCAACACACGTACGGAGCAGCGACGTCTCCTCCTTCTTGATCCAGCAAGGGGGGAGGAGAGGTTGATGGAGATCCAACAGCACAACGGCGTGGTGGTGGAAGTAGCGGGATTCCAACAGGGCTTCGCCAAGCGCTGCGGGAGGAGGGAGATGTTTCACGGGAGGGAGAGGGAGGCGCCAGGCCTTAGATGGGGCTGCCCTCCCTTTCCCCCACTATATATAGGGCCAAGGGAGGGGGGGGCGCAGCCTTGGCCCTTCCTCCAAGGAAGGGTGCGGCTAGGGACGAGTCCCTCCTCCCCAAGGCACCTCGGAGGTGCCTTCCCCCTTTAGGACTCTTCCTTTCCCTCTTCTCTTGGCGCATGGGCCTCTTGGGGCTGGTGCCCTTGGCCCATATAGGCCAAGGCGCACCCCCTACAGCCCATGTGGCCCCCCGGGGCAGGTGGCCCCACCCAGTGGACCCTCGGGACCCTTCCGGTGGTCCCGGTACAATACCGGTGACCCCGAAACTTGTCCCGATGGCCGAAACAGCACTTCCTATATATAATTCTTCACCTCCGGACCATTCCGGAACTCCTCGTGACGTCCGGGATCTCATCCGGGACTCCGAACAACTTTTGGGTTACCGCATACTAATATCTCTATAACCCTAGCGTCACCGAACCTTAAGTGTGTAGACCCTACGGGTTCGGGAAGCATGCAGACATGGCCGAGACGTTCTCCGGTCAATAACCAACAGCGGGATCTGGATACCCATGTTGGCTCCCACATGTTCCACGATGATCTCATCGGATGAACCACGATGTCAAGGACTTAATCAATCCCGTATACAATTCCCTTTGTCTAGCGGTACGATACTTGCCCGAGATTCGATCGTCGGTATCCCGATACCTTGTTCAATCTCGTTATCGGCAAGTCTCTTTACTCGTTCTGTAACACATCATCCCGTGATCAACTCCTTGATCACATTTTGCACATTATGATGATGTCCTACCGAGTGGGCCCAGAGATACCTCTCCGCTTACAGGGAGTGACAAATCCCAGTCTCGATTCGTGCCAACCCAACAGACACTTTTGGAGATACCTGTAGTGTACCTTTATAGCCACCCAGTTACGTTGTGACGTTTGGCACACCCAAAGCACTCCTACGGTATCCGGGAGTTGCACAATCTCATGGTCTAAGGAAAATGATACTTGACATTAGAAAAGCTTTAGCATACGAACTACACGATCTAGTGCTATGCTTAGGATTGGGTCTTGTCCATCACATCATTCTCCTAATGATGTGATCCCGTTATCAATGACATCCAATGTCCATGGTCAGGAAACCGTAACCATCTATTGATCAACGAGCTAGTCAACTAGAGGCTTACTAGGGACATGGTGTTGTCTATGTATCCACACATGTATCTGAGTTTCCTATCAATACAATTCTAGCATGGATAATAAACGATTATCATGAACAAGGAAATATAATAATAACTAATTTATTATTGCCTCTAGGGCATATTTCCAACACCCTTGAGGGCGGTCACCAAACCCGTACAAATGGCAACCCTTGGGGGCCGTTACCGAACTCGTACACTTTGGCAACCCTTGGGGGCGGTCACCGAAACCCGTCAAATTGCTCGGGGCGATCTCCACAACCTAATTGGAGACCCCGACGCTTGCCCGGAGCTTTACACCACAATGATTGAGCTCCGAACACCACAAAGGTTGGGGTTAACTCCCCAACGAGACCATGAAACTTCACCACAATGGAATATGGCTCCGAGGTGACCTCAACCGTCTAGGGCGCCCAAGCACCCAAGAGGAACAAGCTCAAGGGTACCAAGCACCCAAGAGCAATAAGCTTCTCAACTTGTAACTTCCACGTATCACAGTGGAGAACTCAAACCGATGCACCAAATGCAATGGCAAGGGCACACGGAGTGCCCAAGTCCTTCTCTCTCAAATCCCACCGAAGCAACTAATGCTAGGGAGGAAAATGAGAGGAAGAACAAGAAGGAGAACACCAAGAACTCCAAGATCTAGATCCAAGGGGTTCCCCTCACATAGAGGAGAAAGTGATTGGTGGAAATGTGGATCTAGATCTCCTCTCTCTTTTCCCTCAAAAACTAGCAAGAATCCATGGAGGGATTGAGAGTTAGCAAGCTCGAAGAAGGTCAACAAAGGGTGAAGAACACGAGCTCAAAAGATAAGGTTCATTGGGGAAGAAGACCCCCTTTTATAGGAGGGGAAAATCCAACCGTTATGTGCTCAGCCCGCACACGAGCGGTACTACCGCTCAGGCGGAAGAAACAGGGAAAAGGAGCAACAAAACATGAACCTTGGGGCGGTAGTACCGCATATAAGCTGTACTACCGCTCACCCCAGCAGTACTACCGCTGGAGGAGAAGAACACAGGACCAAAAGAGGCTGGCAGAGGAGAGTATGGCGGCAGTGAAGCAGAAACGGTACTACCACCTGACCGGAGCGGTACTACCGCTTAGGCGATACTACCGTGCCTTACTGCCGTGCAACTACTACTAAACCCGACACGAAAAGAGCAGGACCCAAAATCGAGGCGGTAGAAGAGCAGCACTACAGCGGTACTACGGCTGAGAGCTCCAAGCAGTACTACCGCTCGGGCTCGCGGTACTACCGCTGGGACCAGACAAAAAACCACACTCAAGGAAACAAGAACTGCCAAAACTTCTGCATATGAGCTTCGAATTGAGCAAACTCAACCTTGTTGGAAACAAGACGACGAGTAGCATCAAAACAGCGACTGGTTATAGTAATAAGAGGCAGGGGAGGTATGCCTAACAAATGGAGGAGTGAGACCTCCAACAGAGAAGAACGAGCATAACCTCCAACATCGAAAACATCATAGAAGATGCATGTGAACTCCATTTTCGATGAACTCGAGCTTGTCATCAAGATGACCATAAGCTCTAAGACTCACAAAGAGAACCAAACAAGAACCAAGAAAGATGATGCAAGGATGCAATGGTTTGAGCTGTCAACGAACGATACGATCAAGCTACTCATCGAGAGCCCCCCTGATAGTACGGCAATCGATCCTATAACCCGGTCTCCCAACTACCAACATGAGACCGGTAAAATAGAAAACCTATCAAGGGCAAACCTTTGCCTTGCACATGGTCCACTTGAGCTAGATGATGACGATCTTGACTCCCTCAAGTTGGACCACCTTTCTTGATTGTGTTGACTCGATGAAGACTAGTTGATTGCCCCCCCATACTCCACTATGGGTGAGCCACTCTTCCGCACATCCTCACAAGTCCATTGTCACCACAAAGGACGACAAGCTTCAAGCATTTGATCTCTTTGCGATGCTCCACTTGAACTTGCACACCGCAACCTAACCCCACAAAGAACCCTCACGAAGACCATGGGTGAGCCACTCTTTCGCACATATTCACAAGTCCATTGTCACCATAAAGGACGGTAAGCTTCAAGCATTTGATCTCTTCGTGATGCTCCACTTGAACTTGCACACCGCGACCTAACCCCACAAAGAACCGTCACGAAGACCATGGGTTAATACATAAAGCATAATTGACAATGCTTACCATACCATGGGATCATTTGATCCCTCTCGGTACATCTTCTACGCTTTGTGGGTTGATCAACTTGATTCACTCTTTGACTTAGTCTTGATCAACCTCTCACAAGACCAATCTTTAGGTAATTCCTTGAATAGCACCTTGATCGACACAAACTCTCCTTGAAACCAACACATGTACTCCAAGAAAAGCCTATGGACAAAACCTTCAAATATAACTCAAGGCAACCATTAGTCCATAGAGATTGTCATCAATTACCAAAACCAAACATGGGGGCACCGCATGTTCTTTCAATCTCCCCCATTTTGGTAATTGATAACAATCACTTTCAAGAGAGTTTAAAACAAGGAATTATGCATCACCATGCAATGCAACAACCAATAATGCATGCGTATGAGATGCAAATGATTAGGAACAAAACCAAAGCAAGGAGAAAACTCTAAAGACTTCTCCACAAAACTCTCTGAAACCTCCACAAAAGTCTCTGAAACTTCTCCCCCATTGGCATCGATTGCCAAAATGGGCGAAAAGCTTAGAATGCCAATATAGATTGAGTTCCTCCATAAGTTGTGTATTTCTCAACAAGAGAGTGGAATGCAATACACATATCGAACGGTAAATACTTGGAGGAAGACAAACTATATTGAGGCCCAAAGATTGCAAAAGAAAGATATGCCACAAAGACATAACAAAGAGAGAAACAAGCAATCAAGCAATCAAAAGATACCAATTGAACCAACTAGACCAATGATCCTACGAGCCACAAGAATAAAATATATTATGATATGAGCAAAGAAGTGTTCTAAAGAAACTAGTGAAGCTCCCCATGATTTGTGCACACATAAGAATATTTGTATTTGGATACAAAGTGCACAAAATAGGACCATAGCTCCCCCAAAATCAATAGAAACTTACAACAAGTGCAAGTGAGCATATAGGAAACAAAGCCTAGAACTTGCAACAAACACATGGTTGAGCAACAAATAAAAGAGGCAACTTAAGAATGGGCTCAACCAAAAAGATGTGTGTGAGTCAAGGCAATGCACTTGAGAAGACTAAAGTACGGATGAGCATTAAGAAACCATATAAAGTCTTGAAGGAATGAGGCACACGGTGCAAGGCCTATCATTCCCACACACAACTAGCAAATGGGTTCACAAGCTTACTAATAAGCATATAAAGAACCTATGCTTGTGACAACCCGTGGTGAAGATAGAAGATGAAAGCCTCATCAAGACGAGGGATACCAATTAAGATGGCAAAAGCTTCGTAAAGATAAGCATGAGGAAAATAATCTCCACCACACAAGAGTGCATCAAGATGCAACGAAAGAAGACATGCACTCAAGGCAAAAGCTTTCATGGAGCCACCAAAGAAATAACATAAGAAAGACAAGGTGGATGTGAAAGAAAGGATATCAACTAGAGATGTAATTTATCTCCAGTGTATAAGGTTCTAGGTAGACGAAATCATGATGATATATATCTACAAAGAAGGATGTACACCCGAAATAGTTACAACACGAGGAACAAGATATCCACAAGGAAGTCATACATATACCAATAAGATATTTGCTTGGAAGCATAACACATGGATAGATATGGTCTTATTGTATATAAATGAATTCCTACCACACACCCATCAAAGACATCACAACTAGCAACAAGAGATCATTGTTGGGATGCTTTGAGAAAGGGAACAAGTATCACAAGATGGAATGAATATCATGCCAAGATACAACCTACACAAGGTTGAATGCAAGAAAAGAATGCATGAATAGATACTTGTTACCGAGATATCATTGGGAGGATGTAGAAGAAACCAATTGAAGGTAGTAGATAGTAGTTCATTGAGCATCCTAGCTTGACTCCAATAAGCACATGGTGACACCACCTTCCTTGTGAGTGAGCCGAGCATCCAATGCATCTCTAGTTGTTCATAGAACAACAACAAAAACAAAATGGTACCCAAACTCATTGGGACCAAGGAGTTAGAAACACCAATATACATAGGACAAACTCCACATAGATATGTGCATATAGATAAGGAAATGAATTTCAGGCACGTCTCATCCAATTTGAGACTTGGTGGAGTTTCCCCTATATATTGGGTCGAAGAAAGAAAGCATGCCAAAGATACTACACGAAGTTAATATGCATGCTCAAGACTTTCAAGAACCGATACCAAAATACAAAGAAAAGCCAAGAGAAGAAAAGATACCAAATGAATAAGTCATTACTTGGAAGATATCAAATGAAAGATACATCAAGGAATGAGATATCCATTGGCACACACAAAATAAAAGATATCAAACTCCCAAAAGAGAGGATGGTTCCAAACAAACCAAGCTCTATACAAAGTTTCATGATGGCACAAAGTACCAAAATGAAAACGGCTTGCCTTACACCAACACACACTTGATAAGGATCGCAAGATGACTGTTCTATAGAAAATAGGATAGCTCCCCCAAGACTAGTGCATTAAAGAGAATTTGCATTTGAATACAAAATGCACAAGGTGAGATCACCACTTTCACTATATCTATACAAAAACTAGACAAGCTTAAGAAATAAACAAGATCCACAAGCGGTATGGAAAACAATGGGAGTTTACACAATCCTAGGCAAGAGAAAAGGCAAATAAAAGCAAAAGCCAATGTAAAGATGATCAATAAATTCTACCACACAAGTGAGTACCAATTGTCAAAAGACAAGAAGTAAATGGAAATAATTCCTGGTGGTAAATAGCAAGGATATCCGACATCATCTTCACACCAAACAAAAAGCAAATTGCAACTTGTAGAGCTAACATGCCACCTAGGAACAAGATAATTTACAATATCAACTCTAGGTGACAATATCTCAAATGTACACATTTTCTAGGCTAGTAATATACACATAGCATATTGCTCCCCCATAATGTGATACCAATTAAGGATATACAAGAGGCAAAAGGAGGATCCAACAAGAGATAATTAATGGACTATTTGGAATTTGAATTTCTCATGAGAAGACATACCACATAGTGACTAGATAAGCTTGCAATATCAATACTTAGTGGTATTTCCCATGTACCCACCTTTATAGGATTGTGAAGTGCACAAAGCACATCACTCCCCCATAATGGGATATTCCATTAATCTCTCACAAGAGCCAACTAAGATATGAACAAGATGCACAAAGGCTCAACGAACGACACACATGTACACACTAGTAGAAAAAGGGTCAAATGTGAAGCACATTAGTGCCGGTTTGAATTTGAGCCGGCACTAATGTGACCATTAGTGCCGGTTCCAACGGCTAGGCGGGCGGGCATCATTAGTACCGGTTCGTGGGCAACCTATAGTACCGGTTCATGCCACGAACCGGTACTAATGAGACCAGTGCGGCTGTGGTTAGGCTGGGGCCCCCACGAAGACCTTTAGTACCGGTTCATGGCATGAACCGGTACTAGAGTTTCTTAGTAAGCTGATTTTTAGTCCCACCTCGCCAAGAGAGAGGTAGTATGAGCGGTTTATAAGCCGTGAGTGCAGAGACAATGACGAAGAGGCGCAATGCTCACCTGCACGTTGATTAGCTTCAAGCCTTTCGGAATAGCATAGATTGCACTGAGCTATGTGCAGTGTAGTCTACACTATTCCGAAAGGCTGGAAGCAAATTAACCAGCATTGCACCTCTTTTTTATTTTTAATAACTTATTTGAACTCCGAACTTCTTGTGTTTAGTATGCAACATTCAAAGCGACGTCATCAATTTCCAACATGTTCTGACATCATTTGCTGTTTTTCAGTCATTTACCGAATTGTTTAAAGAGCTAAATGACCGTGAAATTGAAAATCACTACAAAATGAACTGTGAAAATGTTGAAATTTAGCATGGTATCATCATTTCACCCGCATAGCATGTGCGAAAGAGTAGAGAGGGTCACGGCAAAAACTGGACGCACTTTGTGTACAAACTGGACAATCTCTTTCGGAGTATCAAGGTTTCGGACGAGAACTCATCTGTTACACGGGCACTTCAATGTTTTTTAAACTTATTTGAACTCCGGACTTCTTTTGTGTTCAGTATACAGCATTCAAAGCGACGTCATCAATTTCCAACATGTTCTGACATCATTTGTTGTTTTTCAGTCATTTACCGAATTGTTTAGAGAGCTAAATGACCGTGAAATTGAAAATCACTACAAAATGAACTGTGAAAATGTTGAAACTTGGCATGGTATCATCATTTCACCCGCATAGCATGTGCGAAAGAGTAGAGAGGGTCACGGCAAAAACTGGACGCACTTCATGTACAAACTGGACAATCTCTTTCGGAGTATCAGGGTTTCGGACGAGAACTCATCTGTTACACGGGCACTTCAATGTTTTTTAAACTTATTTGAACTCCGGACTTCTTTTGTGTTCAGTATGCAGCATTCAAAGCGACGTCATCAATTTCCAACATGTTCTGACATCATTTGTTGTTTTTCAGTCATTTACCTAATTGTTTAGAGAGCTAAATGACCGTTAAATTGAAAATCACTACAAAATGAACTGTGAAAATGTTGAAACTTGGCATGGTATCATCATTTCACCCGCATAGCATGTGCTAAAGAGTAGAGAGGGTCATGGCAAAAACTGGATGCACTTCGTGTACAAACTGGACAATCTCTTTCGGAGTATCAGGGTTTCGGACGAGAACTCATCTGTTACACGGGCAGTTCAATGTTTTTTAAACTTATTTGAACTCCGGACTTCTTTTGTGTCGCAGAAAAAAACTATAAAAAATTACTCAAAAATAAATAGAAGAAAATAAATAATGCAGAAAAGAAAAAACTATATAAAAATTACTCAAAAATAAATAGAAGAAAATAAATAATGCAGAAAAGAAAAAACTATATAAAAAATTTGTTGGGGCGCTGCCCAGTGGGCCTGCCAGACCTAGGGTGTGCAAATGCAGGCCCAGAAGGGCCAGCAGACTCACAGGGCAGCGCGCCCTAGTTAGGCCCAGAAGCCTGCTATATAGAGAAATTCGAAGGAGCAGCCGCGGCTGGGTTTACAAACCAGTGCGGCTGCCCTTCGCTCGGCAAGGTGGGACTAAACATTGTGCACCGCCAGTGGCAGCGCACAACCATTAGTACCGGTTGGTGGCTCCAACCGGTACTAATGATTGGGCCTTTAGTACCGGTTCGTGGCACGAACCGGTACTAAAGGGGTCGTTTCCCGCCCCTTGGCCTGGCGAAAATTGGCCTTTAGTACCGGTTGGTGGCTCCAACCGGTACTAAAGGCCCCTCCTATATGTATGGCACTTACGAAAAATTCAGTTTCATCGACCACCACTTCTTCTCCAATTTCTTCGCACGACATCGCCGCCGTCGCCGCGCCGTCGCCCATCGCGAGCCGCCCTCGCAGGCCCCGCCGCCCTCGCCGCCCCCGCCGCCCGTCGTCGTCGTCACCACTGTCGCCCCCGCCACCCATTGTCGCCGTCACCACTGTCGCCGCCGTCGCCCGTCACTGCCGCCCCATACTACGTCGTCGTCTCATTCGCACCGTCGCCCCCGGCCCGCCGCTCGTCGTCGCGCCGTCCCCATCGCATCGTCGTCTCGCGCCGCCGCCCGTACGCCGCCACCCCCCGCTCGTACACACACATTGTTTTTACTTATTTTCTGTTTTCTATTGTTTAGATTAATGTTAGATAAATTACGTAGATAAGAATGTTAGAATGTTAATGTTAGATGAATTATATGGAAAAGATGTTAAATATTAATGTCAATTTTAGATGTATTAGCTAGATATTAATTA
The DNA here is from genome assembly GCF_003073215.2 of Triticum urartu. Classification (NCBI taxonomy): domain Eukaryota; kingdom Viridiplantae; phylum Streptophyta; class Magnoliopsida; order Poales; family Poaceae; genus Triticum; species Triticum urartu. The sequence goes on along the minus strand of NC_053022.1, from coordinate 553,228,284 downwards.
GGTATATATATGAGATTTGAACTAGTTGAATTAATATAACTAGCTTATTTTTAGTATGAAAATTAATAGAACAAGTTTATTTTTAGTAAGAAAATTTAGGTATATGAGATTATTTGAACTAGTTGAATTAATATAACTAGTTTATTTTTAGTAAATGCTTAGTTGAACTAGCTAGTTGAATTAGTACTAGTTTATTTTTAGTAAGAAAATTTAGGTATATGAGATTTGATGATCTAATTAAAATATTACTATATAGAACTACCTACTTTATTTTAGTAAGAACATATGTTTCACCTATATATGAACATATGTTAGATATTAATGTCAAATGTTAGATGAATTAGATATAAATTATATGTTAGATATATATTTAATTTAGTTATATGAGATTTGATTATCTAATTAACATTTTATTATATAGAACTAGCTACCTTATTTTTAGTAAGAAAATTAATAGAACTAGTTTAGTTGAATTAGTTGAATTAATTAGTTGAACTAGTTAGTTGAATTAGTTGAGCTACTTTATTTAGGTATATTTTTCGTAAGTGCTTAGTTGAATTAGTTGAATTAATTAGTTGAACTAGTTGAATTAATAGAATTAGTTGAATTAATAGAACTAATAAGTGTTTAATATTTCACCTATGAACATATAGGAATGTCGTTTGACGATGAACACGATTTCATTATGTGCGAATATTGCGAAGACCAGCGCGGCCTGTGCGGCAGAAATTTTCTAGTTGATGATAGATGCTTCAGCATCAAGCTGGATGAGAACTTCGAAGTGGATACAGTAAGTCACAACGATAGGTCTTTTTTCGTAATTAAGTATGACTTATGCTTCATTTGCTTCAACTTTTAATTTTAGTTTTTCACTATTCTACTAGCGTATCCCCTGCCATGCAAGAATTTTTGTCTTGGATAAGATAGGTTTCAGTCCTAACGAAACTATGGAGGTAAAAAGAGTTTACTTGAAGACCGAGCATGGTTATACCTTCAACGTCAAATTATACAATGCAGACACATAAACCTATTTTGAATGCAAAACTTGGCAAGCACTATGCAAGGCTTATGCATTTGAGCCTGATATGGTTGTCACCTTTGATATTCGTCCGGAAGATGATATTGAAGGTAATAGAGACATCTGGGTCGATGTGCAGATGCCTCCAATTCTACCATTATGTGAGTTTCTCAACCATATTTATGTCTTCGATATGAGATTATTTGAACCAGTTGAATTAATAGATCTCAATTTATATTGGCAGCTTATTTCCAATCAAGCAAACATGTCCGGCGCTTGGTAGACAGGACCGTCCACTGTCCCGGGGCTGAACTAAACTGCAAGGAGACAAGTCATTATGTTTCATGGCTTGAGGGTCTTGATGCTGTCAAGACAAATTTTCTTCCTGTACTTAGAAATGTTAGTACTCAAAATGTGCGACCAATAGTGTTCGTACTGAACTACGGTCACATATATTTAGGAAAGATGGTACGATTTCTACTATTTCTCCTCAGTGCATCTTTTGCATACATTATTTTTTAAAGCTAAACTTCATTGCTAAGTATGTTACTATACGATATTCTTCAATAGGGACTCTCGATGAATGTTGTGCCTGATTGGATCGAGACTAAAGGTACCATGAATATTGTTAGCTTACGGCCAAGATATCCTACAATGCACTTTAGTGCATTCAGGATTTCTAATAGCGAGGAATGCTTAATAGTAAAAGACTGGAGCAAAATTGTGAACGATCACAGAGAAGTACTAGGGGGCAGTAGTCAGAAGCGCAACCCATGATTAGGAGACAGGTTCATCTACATGCTCCAATATGATGAACCAGGAAAGCTATACATGTTCTATGCTATTTTACCTGAGAGAGAGAGCAGCAGGAGTGATTAATTAGCTAGTTCATGCTCTTAGTACTTGTCCTCTCATGTCCGTGTTCTTCGTCCTGAACTTAATCTCAAAGAGTGATTTTGCTTTTGTGGTGTTATGAACGCTTATAATATCATTACCATGTTGAACTCGATGATATCTTTGCTTCTGGTACAAGTGAATGTTTCTTCTTTAAGCTAGTGTTGTTGGTGATGATATATATGATGCAAGAGTTTTTATATTAATATGATGATGATGATGATGAGTTATTATATCATTTATGAAAGAAACCGCAGATTAGTTTGAACTGGATGGATTCTAGCTAAGTGATCAACTATATGCCATATCCATATTACCTCGATCACTTAATTAGGTGATCAAGTATATATAATATGGATATGACATATACTTGATGACTTAGCTAGGATCCACATGCATCCAGTCAAACTAATCCGCGGTACACATTCACCTAATTATTTAACAACTCATTATAATGTAAAACAATCACTAAATTAAATTGAAAACACAAAATTAAAGTAAAAATAATAAATAAAACCAAAACACACCCAAACATTTAGTATCGGTTGGTGTTACCAACCGGTACTAATGTCCTACGCGCCCACGGAGCTGGCTCGTGCCGCGTGGTTGCCCTTTAGCACCGGTTCGTGCTGAACCGGTACTAAAGGGGGGGCTTTAGTGCCAACATTTAGTGCCGGTTACCGAACCGGTACTAAAGGGCTTTACAAATCGGTGCCATTGCCCGGTTCTGCACTAGTGACATGATGTGCAAACCAACACACACATACTTGATTGCTCAAGATAATCAAGTTGGAAGCACAACATATACAAACACATGCAACGAACAAAGCCAAACATGCAAAGGGGCAAGTAACTTTCAATGTAAACAATTTAAGCACGAGTTACCACAAGGAATAACATTGGATATAAGATAGAAACTTGATAATCTGAATGACTTGGCTTGAGACAATAAGAATGATGAAGTCCCCTTAATTCTTCATAGTGTAGCCAAGTCTCCAATGACCTCCAACATCACCTATTGATCAAGTTTGAGCTTGTTGGTCCCCAACCAAGTTGGTTCCTAAGAGGTTAGTCACAGTAGGCTTGGCTACTCAAATGGTTCTTTGCTTCAAACCACTTTGAGTACCAACAAACTTGGCAACCACATTGCCAACCTTATCCTTCCCAAGAGAATAGACAACATCAATAATAATTGGGTTGGATAAGTTACCACTAGTGCATGAAGAAGCGAGGTGACCTTTCTCGCGACATAGGTAGCAACGTCTACTCTTCACTTTCTTCTCACTTGATTTCTCAACTTGAGAAGCATAAGCTTGAGTCTTATTAGGAAGAGGCTTTTCTTCAACATGAGGTTGAGCATGAGAATGAACTTGTGGCCGCTTCCCTTGTTGCTTGTCACTAATGGGCTTCTTCTTCAATGGGCAAGATCTAACATGATGCCCTTCTACTTTACACTTGAAGCAAACAATCTTGGCCGAATTCTTGATTTGTTCTTGGCCCTTCCTTTGGTTCACCTTGGACTTCTTTTTCTTGTTGGAGTTGAATCCAAGTCCAGCTTTGTCATTGGGGGATTTTTGCACACTCAAGATATTGTTGAGTGTGAATTTCCCTTCATGACTCTTTTCCAAGTATTTCTTAAAAGAAGTGACTTGGGCCTTGAGCTCTTTAATTTTCCTCTACATGGTTAGTCTCAACACAAGAACTAGAGAAAGTATAAGCTTCATCGTTAGAGCAACAAGGCAAGGAAAGCAATTCATCACAAGATGTACCAATGTTATGCATGGATAAATTGCGAGGACTAGCACAAGGCAATATAGCATTTTGAATAAAAGTAGTGCTAGTATCCACATGAGGCTCACTAGGTGTTACCTTATCAAGCATGGCCTCATGAGCTAAATTTAGCACATTATGGGATACTAGAAGATCATTATGAGAGCTTGTGAGCTTTACATGATTTTCTTCCAACATCCCATGATTGCTAGATAGCAACTCAAGTTGAGCCCTTAGCTCAACATTCTCCTTCAATATGGATGCTTCACAAGAGATAGAGTTAGTAGCACAAGCATCATCATTAGCAACAAGAGGAGAAGACAACTTTGCAAGCTCTTTTGAATATGAAGCTTTAAGTTGAGGATGAGACTCGCTGAGTTTGATGAGCTCACTCTTAATGACCCTTGAGCCATTTTCGAGGTGCTCAAAGTCCTCAAGGAGTTTAGCATGCGCAACTTCAAGCTCCTCATTTTTAGTTTCAAAATCATTGGCCACCTCAAGAGCTCTATCACGAGATTCCCTCACTCTAGATAATTCTAGAGAAAAAGTCTCCTCAAGAGATTCCTTGGTGGTTTGTTCAAGTTCAAGAGCTTGAGAGAGGTCCGCGATCTCATTAGCGTAGTCACGCTCATGACCTTCCATTTTCTCAATGGTGACCTCATGCTCCTCGAGATGAGATTCCAACTCCTCAATGTACTTCTTGCCCTCAATGGCAATGGACATGATTTCCATGAAGTTGGAACGAGCAATTTTATTTTTATGAAGAGCTTTAAAAACCATTTCCCCCTTAATTTTTAAGGAGGCAACATTATCATTCTCTTCATCATTATCCTCATCATCATTAGCATCAACATCATCATCAAGAGACATATTGGGTTTCAAAGTAGGAGATACCTTTGAAGCCTTAGCCATAAGGCAAAAAGCAATAAATGATGATGTAGGATCCCTTGAAGCACAATTTAAAACCACATCTTGTACCATGGAGTGTTGGGTTTCCTCTACATTGTTAGCACAACAACTCGAGGAAATACATGCATTTTTATCATGGCAACAAGATATAGCAAGCATATCATCATGAGATTTGGTCAAAAAAAATTCTAAAAGATATGCACGGACTATCAACACAAGCATGTGAAACATGTTTGGTGCTCGAAGTGTTAAAGTCCAAAGAAGATGCATTGCAATAAGATAGTGATGAAGTATCATCCACAATAAGCATACTATCATAATTGCAATGACAAACACTACTCACTATTTCATTACCTTGTGGAAAACCACATGTAGGTGAAGTAGAAGAAGTTGAGAACTCAACACGGCCGGAGGTGGAGGGAGAACAATCATCCCCACAAAACTTGGACACGCCATATTTATCTTGAAGCTTTGTACACAACTCATGAGCATCCTGAAATGGCATGAGTTGAAATATAACTACATTGCTCAAAGCATCAAAAAGAACATTAGAAGCTTGAGCATTGAGATAAGAGTTTTTCTCATCCTCTAAAGATAATCTTTGTGGATCCTTTGGAGGAGAAAAACCCATATCTACAATTCGCTCTAAATTTGGGTCCATGACCCTAAAGAGATTAAGCATGCAAATTACCCAAACATCAAAATTTGTGCCATCGAAACTAAGAGTGTCAGAGAATCCTAAACCCCTAGTCGACATCCTTACTCTCTAGGCGGTTAAGCCCTATAAAGAGAGACGAGGCTCTGATACCAATTGAAAGATCGTGGATGTCGCCTAGAGGGGGGTGAATAGGCGTTTTGAAATAATTACGGTTTAGGCTTGAACAAATGCGGAATAAACCTAGCGGTTAATTTGTCAAGCACAAAACCTAAAACAACTAGGCTCACCTATGTGCACCAACAACTTATGCTAAGCAAGATAAGCAACTATGTGATAGCAAGATATATGACAAGAAACAATATGGCTATCACAAAGTAAAGTGCATAAGTAAAGGGGCTCGGTTAAGAGATAACTGAGGCACGCGGAGACGATGATGTATCCCGAAGTTCACACCCTTGCGGATGCTAATCTCTGTTTGGAGCGGTGTGGAGGCACAATGCTCCCCAAGAAGCCACTAGGGCTACCGTAATCTCCTCACGCCCTCGCACGATGCAAGATGCCGTGATTCCACTAAGGGACCCTTGAGGGCGGTCACTGAACCCGTACAAATGGCAACCTTGGGGAGGTTACCGAACCCGTACACTTTGTCAACCCTTGGGGGCGGTCACCGGAACCTGTAAAATTGCTCGGGGCGATCTCCACAACCTAATTGGAGACCCCGGCGCTTGCCCGGAGCTTTACACCACAATGATTGAGCTCCGAACACCACAAAGGTTGGGGTTAACTCCCCCAACGACACCATGAAACTTCACCACAATGGAATATGGCTCCGAGGTGACCTCAACCGTCTAGGGCGCCCAAGCACCCAAGAGGAACAAGCTCAAGGGTACCAAGCACCCAAGAGTAATAAGCTTCTCAACTTGTAACTTCCACGTATCACCATGGAGAACTCAAACCGATGCACCAAATGCAATGGCAAGGGCACACGGAGTGCCCAAGTCCTTCTCCCTCAAATCCCACCGAAGCAACTAATGTTAGGGAGGAAAATGAGAGGAAGAACAAGAAGGAGAACACCAAGAACTCCAAGATCTAGATCCAAGGGGTTCCCCTCACATAGAGGAGAAAGTGATTGGTGGAAATGTGGATCTAGATCTCCTCTCTCTTTTCCCTCAAAAACTAGCAAGTATCCATGGAGGGATTGAGAGTTAGCAAGCTCGAAGAAGGTCAACAAAGGGGGAAGAACACGAGCTCAAAATATAAGGTTCATTGGGGAAGAAGACCCCCTTTTATAGGAGGGGAAAATCCAACCGTTATGTGCTCAGCCCGCACACGAGCGGTACTACCGCTCCACGAGCGGTACTACCGCTCAGGCGGAAGAAACCAGGGAAAAGGAGCAACAAAACATGAACCTTGGGGCGGTAGTACCGCATATAAGCGGTACTACCGCTCACCCCAGTGGTACTACCGCTGGAGGAGCAGAACACGGGACCAAAAGAGGCAGGCAGAGCAGAGTATGGCGGCAGTGAAGCAGAAACGGTACTACCGCCCGACCGGAGCGGTACTACCGCTTAGGCAGTACTACCGTGCCTTACTGCCGTGCAACTACTGCTAAACCCGACACGAAAAGAGCAGGACCCAAAATCGAGGCGTAGAAGAGCGGCACTGCAGCGGTACTACGGCTGAGAGCTCCAAGCGGTACTACCGCTTGGGCTCGCGGTACTACCGCTGGGACCAGACAAAAACCACACTCAAGGAAACAAGAACTGCCAAAACTTCTGCATATGAGCTTCGAATTGAGCAAACTCAAGCTTGTTGGAAACAAGACGACGAGTAGCATCAAAACAGCGACTGGTTATAGTAATAAGAGGCAGGGGAGGTATGCCTAACAAATGGAGGAGTGAGACCTCCAACAGAGAAGAACGAGCATAACCTCCAACATCGAAAACATCATAGAAGATGCATGTGAACTCCATTTTCGCTGAACTCGAGCTTGTCATCAAGATGACCATAAGCTCTAAGACTCACAAAGAGAACCAAACAAGAACCAAGAAAGATGATGCAAGGATGCAATGGTTTGAGCTGTCAACGAACAATACAATCAAGCTACTCATCGAGAGCCCCCCTGATAGTACGGCAATCGATCCTATAACCCGGTCTCCCAACTACCAACATGAGACCGGTAAAATAGAAAACCTATCAAGGGCAAACCTTTGCCTTACACATGGTCCACTTGAGCTAGATGATGATGATCTTGACTCCCTCAAGTTGGACCACCTTTCTTGATTGTGTTGACTCGATGACGACTAGTTGATTGCTCCCCCATACTCCACTATGGGTGAGCCACTCTTCCGCACATCTTCACAAGTCCATTGTCACCACAAAGGATGGCAAGCTTCAAGCATTTGATTTCTTCATGATGCTACACTTGAACTTGCACACCGCAACCTAACCCCACAAAGAACCCTCACGAAGACCATGGGTGAGCCACTCTTCCGCACATCTTCACAAGTCCATTGTCACCACAAAGTACGGCAAGCTTCAAGCATTTGATCTCTTCGTGATGCTCCACTTTAACTTGCACACCGCAACCTAACCCCACAAAGAACCGTCACGAAGACCATGGGTTAGTACACAAAGCGTAATTGGCAATGCTTACCATACCATGGGATCACTTGATCCCTCTTGGTACATCTTCTACGCTTTGTGGGTTGATCAACTTGATTCACTCTTTGACTTAGTCTTGATCAACCTCTCACAAGACCAATCTTTAGGTCATTCCTTGAATAGCACCTTGGTCGACACAAACTCTCCTTGAAACCAACACATGTACTCCAAGAAAAGCCTATGGACAAAACCTTCAAATATAACTCAAGGCAACCATTAGTCCATAGAGATTGTCATCAATTACCAAAACCAAACATGGGGGCACCGCATGTTCTTTCAGTCCTGTCCAGTTACGCTTCGCCAGACTGTCCTTAGTTAAGATGATTTGTTTATGTACAAACCACATAAACACTTTAATTTTCAAAGGAACTTTGACTTTCCAAACATATTTGAACTAGGAATGGAGCTAGAATTGATAACATCGAGATACATTGATTTAACTGTAAACTCCCCAGTCCTAGTAAGCTTCCAGCGCAACTGATCGGGCTGTTGAGACAGCTGAACCTCCATCAGTCTACTCACTAAATGGAGCCATGCTTCCCAACGATTACCGGCTAGCGTCCTCCTGAATTGAATATTAAGGGGGATGGACTGAAGTACCATTGCAACATAAGCATCGCGACGTTGAGCAATACTATAAAGAGACGAGTATTGAAGCGCGATGGGTGTCTCTCCTAGCCAAGTATCCTCCCAGAAATGCGTGTTGGCGCCATTTCCGATTATAAAGTTTTTCCTATTGAAAAATTATGATTTGACTCTCATGAGCCCTTTCCAAAAAGGCGGGTCCGTCGGCCTCGCTGTCACCTGGGACAAAGTTTTGGAATGAAGATACTTACTACAGAGAATCTGCGCTCATGTGGCCTCAGTCTCTACAGATAGCTTATACAGCCACTTGCTGAGAAGACATTTGTTCTTGACTTCAAGATTTTCAATGCCAAGACCCCCTTGGTCTTTTGGTCGACAAATAATATCCCATTTGACGAGTCTGTATTTTCTTTTTAGTTCATCACTCTGCTAGAAGAATCGGGATCGATAGAAGTCCAGACTTTTCCTAACTCCAACCGGGACCACGAAAAAACACAAGAGAAACATAGGCATGCTCGTGAGAACCGAATTAATAAGAATTAATCGGCCTCCGTATGACATGAGCTTTCCTTTCCAGCAACTTAGTTTCTTCTCAAATCGATCATCGATGCACTTCCATTCTCTGTTTGTCAGCTTACGATGGTGAATTGGTATACCTAAATACGTAAAAGGTAAAGTCCCCAATTCACACCCAAACAATTGCCTATAAGCCTCTTGTTCCTCATTGGCTCTTCCAAAACAGAACAATTCGCTTTTATGAAAGTTAATCTTTAACCCGGTCAATTGTTCAAATAAGCATAAAACCAGCTTAATATTTCTCGCTTTCGCCAAGTCACGCTCCATAAAGATGATCGCATCATCAGCGTACTATAGGATAGACACACCTCCATCAACTAGATGAGGCACCAAGCCACCCACCTGACCAGCCTCCTTAGCCCTTCCTATTGGAATTGTCAACATATCAACTACAATATTGAACAAAATAGGAGACATCGGATCACCTTGTCTCAGGCCCTTATGTGTCTGGAAATAATGACCTATGTCGTCATTCACTTTAATTCCAATACTCCCTTTTTGTGTGAAGGATTCTACCTAGCGTCGCCAGGCTTCATCGAAACCTTTAGTATGTAAGGCCTGTTGAAGGAAAAGCCATTTGACTTTATCGTATGCTTTCTCGAAATCCACCTTGAAAACCACTCCATCTAGTTTTTTCGTGTGAATTTCATGGAGCGTTTTATGAAGGACCACAACCCCTTTTAGGATGTTTCTGTCCGGCATGAAAGCAGTCTGGGAATGCTGCACCACAGAATGCGCAATATGTGTGAGCCTATTAGTCCCAACCTTGGTGAAAATTTTGAAACTAACGTTAAGAAGACAGATCGGCCTGAACTGCTCAATTCTCACAGCCTCTGTTTTCTTAGGAAGCAGGGTTATCGTTCCAAAATTCAGGTGAAATAACTGAAGCTGTCCAGAGAATAAATCATGGAACATCGGTAACAAATCCGCCTTAACAATATGCCAACACTTTTTATAGAACTCCGTCGGAAATCCATCCGGCCCTGGAGCCTTATTATTTTTCATCTGTGAAATAGCTTCAAACACCTCCTTCTCCGAAAATGGGGCAGTCAAAATATCATTCTCATCAGTAGCAAGTTGAGGAATATCCTCAATCCTAGACTCATCCAGGGACACAGATTATCCTCCGGAGGCCCAAATAGCTGCTTGTAGTATTCGGTTATGTATAATTTTAGGTTTTCTTGTCCTAGAATCGTTCCTTCATTTTGTTCAAGCTGAAAGATTCTCTTCTTTCTGTGCTTGCCATTAGCGATCATGTGAAAGAATTGAGTGTTTGCGTCCCCTTGGACGACTTTGCGAACCTTAGCCCGCAGCGCCCACTTCAATTCCTCTTCACGGAGAAGCTCTTTCAATCGCATCTCCACCTCAAGTTTAGCATGGAGCTCCATGGCTTGCAGAATTGTGGACTCGGCTTTTAGATCTAGGGACTGAATAAATGTAAGGAGCCTTTCCTTTTCAACCTTATAAATCCCACTAAGATGCTTAGCCCACCCACGCAAGAAGCTTCTCAAGTGCCTTATCTTATTTTGCCAGCGCTCAACCGAAGTCCTACCTCTTGCATCCTTAGCCCATTCCCTGGCTACCAAATCCAAGAAGCCTTCTCGTTCAAACCATGCCAGTTCGAACGAAAAGGAGTTTTTGTTCCCCATGTGGGTTGCCTCACCAGAGTCCACCAATAGAGGCGTGTGGTCAGAAATACCGCGCGAAAGCGCCTGCACTGTAACCAAAGGAAATTTCTGTTCCCATTCGGCGCTCGCAAGGACTCGATCCAGCTTCCCAAACGTCGGATTTGGCAAAGAATTAGCCCAGGTGTATTTTCTACCCGAAAGCTCTATCTCTCTCAGATCCAAGATTTCAATAATGGTATTAAACATAAACGACCACATGCCGTCGAAATTATCATTGTTCTTTTCGTCTCTTCTTCTAATAATGTTGAAATCACCCCCAACCAGGATTGGAAGCTGCTCAGAACCGCAAATTCGAACAAGATCTGCCAAAAACTCAGGTTTGAGCTCGGGCTGCGTGGCACCATAAACTGCCACCAGTGCCCAATTAAACCCATCGGCCTTCGACCTAACCCGAACTTAACTGCGAAATCTCCCATCACTACACTTCGGACTTCCAGCGAATCGCATCCAACTCAAAGTAAGATCCCACCCGATCTTCCTCTCAGAGGCAGACAGTGCCAATCAAAATCGACACCTCCCGATAAAGTACTCAGAAACTGGGGAGAAAAATTATCTCTACCAGTTTCCAAGAGAGCAATAAAATCCAACCTATACTCAATAGACGCATATGCAAGAAACCTTCTCTTAGCCAAGTCTTTCAGACCTCTGCTATTCCAAAAGATTCCTTTCATATTTCGTCATGAATTTTTTTAGTAGTACGGATCCTAGCACTCCTACGCACCGCCGAAGCAAGGTAAATTTTCCGCTTCCACTTGAGTTTAGGTTTGTTTTGATCCTCCACCCGGTCACCACAACCGGGCTCCGTGGATCTAACATCTGCAGCCTCAAAAGTGTCATCCTCTGCCTATAACTCAGGAAGGGATGGTGCTAGATCCGCACAAAAATTATCGAGCACCCTGACCCCCAACGCATCTATATCTGAATCATTCATGGGTTTGACCGCTGCTAAGTGTCGAATCATTTCTAAAGCGCGTTCTGCTTCCAAATCCAGGATATCATTTACGGAATTAGAGATTTCACTATCATTACTACCTAGTGAAACTCCTAAATGATTTGAATTATTAATAATCTCATTATTAGAAAAATGCAGAATGGAATTAGAGGTGTTGATCGACATACCAGTAGTGACCTCAATGTCATGAAGCATGGCCGCCCTCATGGCGCACCGCTGCTGCATGTTATCAACCTCCGGAATATCCTGGAGACGGCAGCTCATACGTCGCCCCTCAGATACCGGATCCGGAATCCCTCCATACGCAATGATCTCCTCCCGAGAGGCCCCGTTCGGAGTAAGGCCACCGGCCTCACCCCCAACACTCGGCGGGGCTGCATCCCTCGAAGAAACGACATGAGCTGCCATAAGCAGTGGCGGAGAGTTCCACGGCCCCATCGACGTCGGCCTCGAACCATGGCCCTGGGACGCAGGCACGCCGGAGGAGGGAAGAGCGTGGGCCGCCTGCCCGTACTCCCCGGCCGCCCCGACCCTCTAGCTTGAGGGCGTCGCGGGCGCCACAGGAGGCGCGGCCACCCTAGCCGCCAGAGAAGAAGAAGGAGTCGAGGCCACCTGCCCCGGACCCTCTTCCACCACTCACCATCTACCTTGGTTGGTGAGTTTTTTGAATTGAGCCCTATAAACCGGAAAGGAGGGAGTACTATGGGTAGTCTAAATAATTGAACTACTAGCTTACTCTAAGTCAAGGTTCAGCCCTTGGACTGCCCTCCGGCATGGTTCAACTTGGACCAGTGATCATTTTGTCTCTGCCTTAAGAGCATGGTTAATAGTATAGCCAACAACCGGTTACATGGAGTTGACATGCCACATATAGCCAACATAATAGCCAATATGTATAGTAACTACTTGCTAAATAGTACTACTTTATTAATGCATGACCCACCATAGACTCTCACAATGTTTCTTGAAACCCGTGTTGCAACCGGCTATTAATCTACAGCCCGCCTCCCTTCTCTCTCCTATTCTCTCTCATCCAACTCACCACAAATATAATTGCTTAATTCTTATAGCCCACTGACTGTACCTTATTATACTTGCTCTAAAATGGTGAGCCGCTGATTAGTTTATGAGTCCAAAAAAGGGGCAGAATTTTCATAGTACATGGTTCATTCAAAATATTGAACCCTTATATCTTTGAATTCACACCATGTAGGGGAGGAAAGAATCCTACTACCTCCATCTCGGTGTATTGGTCATCTAATGAAAATGAAATAATCACAAAACACTAAAGCTAGCCATAGCGGGGGTAAGGCTGGTCGTAGTGGGGAGTATCATATACTAGTATCATGCATATGATACTACATCCATAGTGCATACTATTATAGGCGGTCTCATTTATTGCCATGCATGACACATAGTAGCATAACATTTATTATGATACTGTATCTACCTGTATTACTATAACCCTCTCTCTCTTCTTTAATTGTCTCCCATATAAACATGTTTACGAGTCCCAAGTGCATGATACCGCTTATGTTACCCCACTATGGCCAGCCTAACATAATCAGTATCATGCGCTTGGGACTCGCAAACATGCTTATGCGGCAGACAATTAAAGAAGAGAGAAGGCGTTATAGTAACATAGGTAGATACCGTATCATAATAAATATTATGCTACTATGTGTCATGCATGGCAATAAATGAGACCACCTATGATACTACTAAGGCCTCTTTTGGTTCATAGGATAGGATTATCGTAGGAATAGGAATTTTGTAGAAAATGAGATGACATGTATCTCAAATCCTATGAGTAGGAATAGGAAACGAGATGTCATTTGGTTGACACCAAAGGAATTTTTCCATTGAGTCTAGGCTCATTTTTATTTTCCTATGAAATGTGAAGGATACGAATCAATCCTATGTAGGAATAGGAATTCATTCCTATGAACCGAAGGGCTCTAAAGAAAAAAAATCCTATAACAATCATATCCTCTAAAATTTCTATTAAATTCCTGCAAACCAAAGGAGGCCTAATCTATGATAGTACTATGTACTACGAATGTAGTATCATACACTAGTATTATATGACATGATACTAGTATATGATACTCCCCAGTACAACCAGTCTACGACATGAAGCATTAATACTAGTTGAATGTGTACTAATTAGACCCATTTATTAATTACATCGACCAATGCATGTGATTTGTGTGGTGTGCTGATTGGGATTTGAAGAGACCATGGGCTGCATGCAGCAGCTGAACCACCACGGCTTTAATCTCCCCAATTAATAGCATGCTTTGAGTTGATACACGAGCGACGTGATTGGCTTCCTCTGTGGTTTAGTTTTCCTCTTACACGCCTAGGTTGCGATGCACCTCCTTAGATGACTAATACACCTGGACGGAGGGAGTAACCCTTCTAGTTCGACCACATTGTTCATTCAGAATTCAATGAAAGTGCCCTTTTAATCGAAAAAATGTTCCATTCAGAAGAATAATACTCCAAGACAGATTTTCCAAACTATTCCTTTGTCTGAACCAAGAATCTCTGAAAACAACATCCTATTTGCTACCTTGCCCTCTCAAATTAGCACCGGATACACACAAAACGTGGGCGAAAAAGCTGGAATCTTTCCATGTTCAAACGGAGACTCCCGCAGTCTTACTAGAAAAGCAGCAGCTAGCAGAAGTGCAGTACAAGAGCCGTATACATTCCACTGTAACAACATGTCCAAATCAGGCACGTTCTAGTTACCAACTGGTTACTGGTCACTGTCAAAAGCTAAAGCTAGCTAGAAATGCCATTGTTTTCAACCGTCGCTGGTTTACCGGGCTAAGCCACCATCATGACCGGGTCGCAAAGCCGCACATATAATTGATTAACAAAGGTTTCAAGAGCTTTCAAGTGCTACTTGCTACATATGTTGGGTGGGACGATCACACTCCACTGAGAGACAGGGTATAGAAAGGCAGGCTTCAGTAATATTTTTCTGGAATTCTTCTCTTTGGACAGTGTAGCCTTCCTCTTTATATAATCTGAAGGACTCGCTTTGTCTCCGTCGATCCCTGTTTTTGTAATATGAATGCTCACATCGTGTCGATAGATGCTGAAAGCGATTTGAGTAGCGAGTGCTGACGGCCATGCAGATAGGGTCCAAGAATCCCCTTTATGGTCAGAGGAATTATCGTTCTCTCTGAACTGTGATTTCATTTGGTGTAATCTTAGACTTGTTCTTGCGGATCTTGGACTGGGTTATCTGATAAGGATTTATGCTTTTTCTCCAAGAAAACTGTAGCTATTCTAAAGTGAGTGGCTACTTTCACTTGTACTAAGTAGCAAGTAATATATGAATATATGTCACTTACTGAAATAGTAGTAGCATTGTCAGAACCTAGGTGCTGCATTTCATTGGACAAATTAATACAGATAGAGTTGCTCATGTTATCTACTAGCTACTGTGGCATTCAGATGTTCAGAACGTGTATTCTCCCTCACCATATACAGTACTAAGAGAGTTGTGCCATACTGATGGTGGATGAAGCGATTGGTCAGCAGAACTCATCTAAAAGTGCATGTTTTGTACTAGTACTCCCTCCGTTTTTATTTACTCCGCATATTAGCTTTGGTCAAAGTCAAGCTTTGTCAACTTTGACTAAATTTATAAACAAAAATATTAACATATACAATAACAATTCAATACCATTAGATTCATTATTGAATGTACTTTCACATCATATAAACTTGTTATTATATCAATTTATATTCATTTCTATAAACTTGGTCAAACTTTAAGAAGTTTGACTTCAGTCAACTCTAATATGCAGAGTAAATAAAAACCGAGGGAGTACATCAGTACCTGGCATGCCGAACTTTGGTGTGCAAAGTCAAGGGATTACCCTGGTGCAAAGGATATGGCAATTATGCGGAGATGTCGTTTGGGCCAGTGCCACATTCAGACCGTTCAGCTAAGCTGATCATCTCTTACCCATGGAGCTAGCTAGCTAGCTACGATTGTTTAAGCAAAGACCAAGAACAAGACAAGAGTTCCGTAAGTATGTACTTTCTTCATCCACGAATAAGTGTACATTTAACTTTTGTCTTAAGTCAAAGTTTTAAAACTTTGACCATCTTTCTAGAAAAAAGTAAAAGCATTTATGGCACCAAATTAGTATCACTAGATTCGGCTTGAAATGTAGTTTGATTATATATTAATTTTATGTCTTATATGTTACTACTATTTTCTATAACATTGGTCAAAATTTTAAAACTTTAACTTAAAACAAAAGCTAGATGTACATTAATTCGTGGACGAAGGAAATCCGTTTATTCACAAATAATCATGCCATTGCCATGCCAGGGATCCTTTTGACTTGCACACCATACACCACCGTTGTTATTGTCCTTTTTAGGCACCAACCGCCCGCCTCTTTTTCTGGGTCAGCGCACCGCTGTCGCAGCCTTGCTGTTGCCGGGAAATTGTTGCAAGTGTAGGTTCACACTGCATCTTGCCGGATGCCGGGAGCCTCCAAAAATGATTTAGCATGGCTTGGGCCAACGAAAATATGGAGGCTAGGAAATCCAGTGAGTGGAGAGAGTGGCGTTTCTAACTTTCTCGAGTATATATCACCTCTGAATATTACTGTCTCACATGCACGCGTGCATGCATGCATGCACTGCGTGCTCTGCTCTGCTGCACTCGATCTCTACATCCTCCGCTGTTTGATCTACCAAGCCAAGCTTCATTGAGAGTGACAGGGCCATGCACAGCAGACGGTAAATTTAACAATTTTGATCTGGATGAAATCATTTCATAAAATGAACTGCCCTTAAAATTTTTCATTCAGATGACCTTCTTGAGTGGCGCCCAACACGAAGGCGCCACACTACATACTGTAGCGCCTGACTGACAGGCGTTGCACGCCTAGCCAGCGTCGCACCCGTGTGATCCGAAAATTACTAAGTCAGTGTGCAGCGCTTGAGAGCTCTTAGGCTCTGCACGTTGACTTAGCAATTTTTAGGCAGTCTGGGGTGCGACGCTGAGCAGACGTGCAGCGTCTGTCAGTCAGGCGTTGCACAATGTAGTGTGACGCCTTCATGTCGGACGCCATTCAAAAAGGTAGCTGAGTGAAATATTTTTAGAAGCAGTTTATTTTGTGAAATGATTTCATCTACATGTTAAAATTGTCAAATTTGCCACAGGAGACACCCTTGCACTGCATCGGCTACACGAAGGCCGTTTGTTTCACACTCGCAACCAGCTCCATGATTCATCAATCTTAATTTAGTTTATACTCCCTTCATTCCAAAATAGATGATCTGACTTTATACGGAAGTACTAGCTAGGTAACATCAGGACCGTTCAGACATGAGACAACACACCAACTGCCCAGCCAATCCCTGCATGCCCTACCGGCACCGTACTGTGCTGGTGGTCACGGCTACAGATAGGTACACAGCAGAGGAAGCGCGTTGTGGTATGCGGAGAGGGCAGCAGAGGCCTACGATGGAGGCAAGCGCGTAGTCAGCACTGCTCTCCGCCAAGAAAGATTCTTCTCCGGTCTTTCTCCACCGTCTGAGCCATTCGTGCATGAGTCGAGTTACAGAAACTAGTCTGGTGATCTAAACGTTTTTATATTTGTTTGCGGAGGGAGTACGCGCTAACAACACGCATACCTCGTAGATCACACAAAGGATAAAAGTATACTGCATAGTGGTCCACAGTTCGTTGCACGATCGAGTTTGTACAATGGGCATTATGGGATGGATGTGATGTTTGTCGGTCACTCCTTCGAGTTTGGGCGCACGCCCGCGTGATTTGTGCAACTCCTCGGCATTGCTTCGTTAATTTAGCACAACATGCATCGATCATGTTAAGCAATCTCCCAAGACTCACACACGCACGCCCTGCATGCCAAAACAAAAGGAAGAAAAAATGGTTCCATTGCATTGCACAAGACGGCAGAACAGTCTGAAGCAGGCTGCTAAAACTTGAGATGAATCAAACTGGGTTTGATCGATGAGGTACGGCGGCAGCCCAGTTACGGTCAAACGCAGGCGCCATGCATGGTGTTCATAGCACGGTCAAATTTTCAGTCATACACATACGCAGCCCAGCTACACTTCCTATTTGTAAATGGGATTGACCTAATAAGGAAGATATCAGATTAAGTAGTGGGTCATATGTTTTTTTTTGAAAAATCACCGCGGGGGGGGGGGGGGGGGGGGGGGGGGGGGGGGGGGGGGGGGCGGAGGCGGCCTGTTTTTCTTCTGGCTTCTTCATCCGATGAGTCCAGAGCATGAGATCTTGAATAATGTTTTTGAGGGTGATAATGCTATGAAGAACCAAAATCAACTATCTGAGCACGAGCTCAGATGAGCTCTTTATCCACATCGCCGGTTCCCATAAAGATTCGCGCCAACAACTGTCTGGTTCTTTGTATAGCGACCCGTATTTCTTTTTTTCGCTGCGCACTGGCCCACCATTGTCGGTTCATGGATGTCACGGCCCCCCGCTAGAGCCCTGCCCGCCCAGACGGCATCTAACGGAATGGGCCACGGCTCAGCTCCATCTTTTAGTCCTGGTAGTACTGCGGCGGATTCCTGTCCCCTCTCACCTGAAAAAAACACGTATGCATCAAGGGCATCTTTGGTCCACCATTTGACTAAAAGTTATCTGTTTCACACGAATAAAGCCCAGCACCTGCTGATCGAAAATTCATATTATCAAATACTACGAGTTCAGATGAAGATGAAAATTCATATGCATCAAGGAGTACGAACTAATCAATTAATCCCTACACCGTTCAGCATTGCTCATTCTACGAGTATAGCATCGACCCAACATAAAAGTCTAATGGCATACCACAAAATGCCAATGTCAGGGGACCTCCTTGGAGGTCGTTAAAAATAATAATATTGGTAAACATATTTTGAAGTTTCAAAAAAATCTAAAAAAAATCATACATGTTTACATTGATGTATTCTACATGTGTGTAAATTTTAAAGATGAAATATATTACGGTGAGAGCTACACAAAAAGACAAATCGTAATTTTCGAACTGATGAACAGTGCAAACACTGTTTACTATTAGAAATGCAGGATTTTCTTTTTTTTATGTAGCTCTCGCCATAATGTATTTCAGTGTCAGATTTTATACACATGTAGAATACATCCATATGAATGTGTAGAATTTTTTTTCACAAAATTTTGAAACTCCAAAATGTAATTTATCAAAATTTTCAATATATCCACCTACATGGAGGTCGCCCGCCAAAAGCCCGCATCCAATGGCATACACCTTTTTTCAACACATGGCCACAAAGGAGTCCCATGTGAGCAAACCGTCAACACTCGCAGTCAAACTCTTCACCTCCATCTCTGCACCACTTCTCCCTTCGCCCGGCCTTCGAATGTATGCGACTCTCGATCTCTACCACTTCTTGATCCCGCACTCATACAAGATATGGCCAAACTGTTTCAACATGACCCTTGTGTATATCTTGCTTGCAAGTTGTTGTATAGCCAGATTACCTCATCAGCGGTCTCCCCTGTATATGAACACAGCAGCCGATGTAACAAAGTTATGTACCAAATAATATCTAATTCAGGAAGAAGCATCAAAAAACACATGCAGTAAAAGAGAGATAAGCACATAAGCACCACTTACAATTCTTGTTCTCTTCACTTCATAGTTTTCATCGGACACACGATCAAACTGCAGCCTCATGTACTTCTTAACAAACATATGCATCCAACAACCAGGGGGCACATAATTCTTGAGCATGTGATTTGTGCTCTCGCTACTCTAAGTACTTGCCATCTTAGCACATAACACACCTTTGAAATATGACTTTGCCCACTTGTGTCCATTCTCAAAGAGCCGAGAGATGTACGGATGTGTCCACAGTCTGCATTTCTCGAGCACCAGATGCCGATTTCATCCACGGTCAACACATGATTCACAACGTTGTGGAATTCTGCTCTAAATTCACTCTTTTTAGTGTACAGTGGCCCCAATTATTCTTTAGCTTTATTTAGGACATGCCACTTGCCACTAACACCACTGACACGCTGTGTCTAGCATGATACTCTTAATGGAAGCTCCATTGCCCGATTATGATCTGCAAAAACTCAAAAAGCATTGGTCATTAAACAATCCCAACATTTTACCTCCACAACATCTACTCCAACAAAGTTAAGAATTCAGGATGCACCTGTCAAAACAGTCCTTGATGCCACGCCTCCCATCATCAGCAAAAATTCTACGAATACCCACTTGAAGCTTGCCTGTGTCTAATCACGCACCAATACACCAGAAAAGATCATGCTCTGGAAATGATTGTTCACTCCTACGGAAAGCGCAAATGGCATGTAATACAGATTAGTACGATAGGTGGTGCCAAATGTCACTACATCTTCAAAACATGACTACTGATGCTTGCTGCTCCTGTTTGCCCACATTAAGTTTTTTTATTCTACCCGCTTGGACACGATACATGGAACGTGGATCCTTATAGATCATAATCGTGCAAACACCTCCATGGTTTTCCGTGCATCGTCATCAGCTTGTTCTCTGCTTATTATCTTTCCGCATAGGCTCTTAAGCGACCACTTAGTGAATGGCACATTCTCCACCAATCCAAAAAAGCTCCCGATAATATGGTACATAATTGCAAGGTTCATGTTGTTCTGCCTTGGCTATTTTATCAAGTATTGGCCATGCACATCAATATAGTTGTGTGATGGCCAGTTTATTGTCTCACAAAAATTATGGGACAGCGAGCCGTTGTTCTGTTCTCTATGCTCAGCAATGTACCACCGGTTGTGCTAAGAAGTCTTATAAGCGCAGGGCACTTGTACCTTCAAGATCTCGTGTTCTCCACTCCAGCTTTACCCTTCCACAAATCCACAAAACATCAAATATTGCTAGATTTGTATATCTACTGGTTACCAAATCCAGAACACAACTCTGGAAACTTATTGACATCCCTCGTAAAGGGATTATTTATCCACACCGATCCTCACCCTGATGAAATTACTATGATCAATAACATCCTCATTTCCTTCAAAAAAAATTCTAACCTCCTGTCAATGACACTGCACATTTCTACTACTGTAATGCAAACTCCTCGAGAATGCTGTGTATTTCAGTGCAGGACTCGACAACCACATTTTACAGTTGTACTAACATGTTTCAAAAAACCATCTACTTTCACATGTAAGATTATTATACTTATATTTCTGGAAAACTATAAAAATCTCATGAATCTAATGATTACGTATATAGTCAGCACATCATATTTCCACTGGATGCAACTTTGTGGCTGACACCACAAGCCTGTACTACTCAGAACATGCAAGAACTGAGTACATTTGAAACAACCAGCCCAATCGAGTCCATTTTTTTTAATTAAGTCCGAACTAACCCTGTATGTCTAACCACAAAGAACAAAATCAAAGCCATGAGGCTGCACTCATGTGATCATGTCTACTGGCCCCAGTGTTAAATTATTCGGGTAAGCAGTCAGAGAGCCATGAAATTCAGATAGTACATCTATTGCAAAAACCAGCCCAAACGAATCTGTTTTTTAAAATTAAGAAGTCTGTGTGTCTAACCACAGAGAACAAAATCACAGTCACGAGTCTGCATTCAAGCCTAATGGTGCCAATAACCAATTATTCAGGGCAGCAGATAAAGAGTCATGAAATTCAGATAGTACAAAAAAACAAGAAAGCACTAACTCATTGTAACACCCTCGATGCGACTATATCTCCCACGTGTCGAGGCACGACTTAGAGGCATAATCGCATTGAAGGCATATGTCGCAAGTTAGGCAATCTTCACAACATCCCATGTAATATAAATAATAAAGGGGAGATAACATAGTTGGCTTACACTCGCCACGTCAATCAAGTACATAAATAACATTACATCATCCAAACACTCATGGCCCGACTACGGCGCCAAAATAAAAGATAACCCAACATGCGACACGGTCCCGATCACCCCCAACTGGGCACCACTACTGATCATCAGGGAAAGACACGTAGTATCATTGAGAGTCCTCGTCGAACTCCCACTTGAGCTCAAGTGCGTCACCTGGAGCGGAATCATCAGGCCCTGCATCTGGTTTGGAAGTAATCTGTGAGCCACAGGGACTCAGCAATCTCGCACCCTCGCGATCAAGACTATTTAAGCTTAATAGGAAAGGCAGGGTAAATATGTGGAGCTGCAGCAAGCGACTAGCATATATGGTGGCTAACCTGTTCGCAAAAGAGAGCGAGAAGAGAAGGCAAAGCGCGGTCGAATAACTAAAGGGCAATCCTGCGGCAAGCATTACTCCAACACCGTGTCCACTTCCCGGACTCCGCCGAGAAGAGGCCATCACGGTAACTCACGCTGTTGATTCATTTTAATTAAGTTAAGGTTCAAGTTATCTACAACCGGACATTAACAAAACCCCATCTGCCCATAACCACGGGCACGGCTTTCGAAAGTTCAAATCCCTGCAGGGGAGTCCCAACTTAGCCCATGACAAGCTCTCACGGTCAACGAAGGAATAGACCTCCTCCCGAGACGTTCCGATCAGACTCGGTATCTCGGTTCTTCAAGACACTTCGACAGGTTAAAACAAATCCAGCAACACCGCCTGAATGTGCCGACAAATCCCGATAGGAGCTGCACATATCTCGTTCTCAGGGCACACTCAGATGAACACTACGTACAACTAAAACCAACCCTCGAGTTGCCCCGAGGTGGCGCTGCAAGTGGCTCTATTTGGACCAACACTCAGAGGAGCACTGGCCCGGGGGGGGGGGTTTAAAATAAGATGACCCTCGGGCTCCGGAAACCCAAGGGAAAAAGAGGCTAGGTGGCAAATGGTAAAACCAAGGTTGGGCATTGCTGCAAAAGCTTTAATCAAGGCGAACTATCAAGGGGTTCCCATTATAACCCAACCGCGTAATGAACGCAAAATCCGGGAACATAACACCGATATGACGGAAACTAGGGCGGCAAGAGTGGAACAAAACACTAGGCGAGAGGCCGAGCCTTCCACCCTTTACCAAGTATATAGATGCATTAAGATAACATGGCAATATAATGATATCCCAACAAGTAAATAATGTTCCAACAAGGAACGGTCTCCAATCTTCACCTGCAACTAGCAACGCTATAAGAGGGGTTGAGCAAAGCGGTAACATAGCCAAACAACGGTTTGCTAGGACATGGTGGGTTAGAGGTTTGACATGGCAATTTGGGAGGCTTGAAAGCAAGTGGTAGGCATCGTAGCATGGCATAGCAAAAGAGCGAGCATCTAGCAAAGCAAAGATAGTAGTGATTTCGAGGGTATGATCATCTTGCCTGCAAAGTTGTCAGAGTTGACTGGATCCTCGAAAGCAAACTCAACGGGCTCCTCGTTAGTGAACTCGTCTCCCGGTTCTACCCAAACAAGACAAACAAGCAAACGGAACACAATCAACCATGTGCAAAGCTCAAACAATATGATGCAAGGATGATATGCTATGCGGGATGCGATGCAGGATGCATATGCAAGATGTGCCAAGGAATGCATGAACCTGGCCTCAACTTGAAAATCCAAGTATGCCACTGGAAAGATGAGATGAAATCGCTTGAAAATGATATAAAGAACGCCGGAATCGGAGTTACGATTTGGAAATGGCAAGCGATTCAAATATGACCACGTTCTGCGATTTACAGCAAGTAGCCATCTAAATGCAATAAGATGAACATGCTACAGCACCCAAACATGGCATAAAAATACATGGCAGGAATCCATTCAAGATGCTTAACAAAAGTCTAGCACTGAGCTACGGCCAATTCATCCATTAACAGGTTCAAACAAGCATGGCAAAAATGCATATGGTAAACAGATCTCAGACTTAGTGAAATTAACACTTGTCTGGAATTTCAGATCAGATAGCATTCTTCGGAGCATGAAAACTATATGCTACAGGATCTGAACATGGCAAAGTAAAGAATGGCATGGAGCTACTCAAAGAGCTTAACAAAAGTCCCTTAGTTACCTTGAGCCAAAAGGGATCAGAAAATACAATTGCAAGCATGTGAACATAGCAAAAACATAATCAGTTCTCAGACTTGGTGAAAACTGGAGCATGCTGAAACAGATATCAAGTAGGCATGTTTACGAGCTCGATGCACTCACTACAGAGAAAGTCATGACAATATAAGCATACACCCATCAAGAATACACAAAATGCAAGCTAGACATGGCAAGAACAATAGTATAGCATGCACGGATCAACTACAACATCCTCGGCAAAATCGCTAACAACTAGACAATCTGCCCAAATTCACGAAATAGCAAAAGTAGAGCTCGATTGACTCAAGCTAGGGTGCTCCATAATTGCAAACAAAGACATGGATGGATAGAGCACTATAATATTAACAAAACATCCTTACTGATCATTCTCAAAAGAGGCACGGATCACTAGGAAACAACATGAACATGTGGCCATATGAGATAAAAAGCTCAAGGACTTAGTGGAAATGCTAAGTCCCTGAAATCAGCATTAGCAAATGCCTTACTTTGCAAGCTTGTGCTAGTCACCACACACATCACAAAAATACATGGGTTGCACCTCTGGAAAGATGGAAAAACTCTTAACAAAACATATGTAGAGCTCATGGGCATATTATGCACACAATAATCGTGGCAAAAATGACAAATATCTAAATGGAGCAGCAGATCTGACAATTATCTCAAGTAGCACTCTTCTAACATCATTTCGGGCATCAATATGAACTCAAATGAAAATGATGCAATGGAATGAAATGATGTACTCTCTGAGACGAACATTTTCATATGCTATATGCGCAAAACGGAGCTACGGATGCAAAGTTATAGCACGATGAACATGAGCATATGAACTAGGGTTTCGGAAGAAAGTCAACCGAGATTTCGGATCTCAGATCTGCACGCTTCCCGAGGTCACCGGAACAGTGCACCGGAGCTTCGCCGAAGAGGGACTTGGAGGGCGCCGGAGGAGGAGGAAGGCGGCCGGCCTTGGCGGACCGGCCGGGGCTCTCGCCGGCGTCGACGGGAGCAGCTGCCGGAGTTGAGGAGGTGCGGGGCGGCGCCGAGGTGGCGGGGTCGTCTCCGGCGACGAGGCGGCTGGGCGGCGCCGGCGCGGTGGAGGCGGAGGAAGGCGGCCGGCGACGAGGGAGGCCGGGCGGCGCGGCGAAGAAGACGACCCGGGCGGCGGCGCGCGAAGACCCAGGCCGCGGGGGCTCTCAGCGGGCCGTGCGGGCCGGCGTGGCTGCGGGTGGCGGCGCGCCACGTGGCGGCCCCCGGTTGGCTGCGGGCGGCGGCGACGGCGTGTCCGTTCAGGTGGCGGACATGTCCGGCGGCGGCGGGCGATTTTTTTTAGGGTTTAGAGAGAGGGGATCCGAGATTTGGAAAGGGGGGTATATATAGGCATAGAGGGAGCTAGGAGAGTCCAAATGAGGTGCGGTTTTCGGCCACGCGATCGTGATCGAACGATCTAGATGATGGAGAAGGTTTTGGTGGGTTTTGTGCCAAATTGGAAGGGTGTTGGGATGCAACACACACGAGGCCTTTTCGGTCCCTCGGTTAACCGTTGGAGTATCAAACGAAGTCCAAATGATACGAAACTTGACAGGCGGTCTACCGGTAGTAAACCAAGGCCGCTTGGCAAGTCTCGGTCCAATCCGGAAATGTTTAATCCCCACACACGAAAGAAAGGTAGAGATGACCACCGAGGAGAACGAAGCGCCGGAATGCAAAACTGACAACGGGGAAAATGCTCGAATGCATGAGACGAATACGTATGCGAATGCAATGCACATGATGACATGATATGAGATGCATGACAACGATAATAACACACGGAGACAAAAACCCGAACCCGAGAAAATAAAATAACTTAAGGCCGGAAACGGCAAGAGTTGGAGTACATATTGGGAAAGTTACATTCGGGGTGTTACACTCATTCAATCGGCGAACAAACCTTTTTGACCATTGATGCTTGTGGCAACCTCTCACGTCTCTGCTCAGGACGTAAATCTTCTGCACATATTTGACCGTCCGTGCTCATGGCAGGCTGACAAATCAATTGGGATTTGACCGTCCCTCCTCCTCCGCGAAGACTTTGCTCGTCGCGGCCTTCGGCGGCGGATCCGTTGACTCTCTCCCACCTCCAGCAGGGGGAATCTGGTTGGGCATGAGCATGCTGAGAAAGAGAATGGAGCCGTACGGAATCTTGGAGGATGCAATCTCCTACGACCTGAAGGAGAGTCAGCATACCGGCTCCCGTCGGCGCCATTGGCACAGGGGCCGGCACCAAGCTCTCTCCTACTTCCCCAAGGACACTGGATCTGATTCAAGTCAAAACCAATTCCTTTAAGACACCAAAGCCATGCGGGTAAGATTTGCAACGAACCCGCCAAGCAAGCAGAGATCAACGTACCTGCCCATTGGCTGCATCGGAAACTCCATGCCGGATCACCGCCGCCGCTCCTTCTCTCTCCGTCGGAGACCCCTGTTTCTAAACGAGCACCGCTCTAGGCAGAGAACACTCTGGATCCTGCATTCAATTTTAATTTGTCTGCATGTTCCCACCGGACGGAAAAGCAAACTTCCAGGGCCAGGGATCAGACGGGGGCGCGCGATTCTGATCCACGTCCCACCTCCACTAGGTCGAACGGACGCCAACCTACACGTTAACTCTGCCCACCACCCAACCCTGCTACGTACGTATTTATCTACGTGTGCATTTTCCTAGTGACCCATATAAACAAATGGCTCAGATCCAGATCGCTATGGAACGTCCAGGATAACGAGCTCATTTGAGCTCGGGACCAATTACTCCGCGTCCCAAAATCAAGCACTAGCTACTGTGTTGCTTGCAAAAAATTACCATAAAATAACATTCGTGGAAGTCATGGCCAAAAAAATTTTGATGCTCAAAAATGATATTTCCGAAAGCATTTTGGGGTGCTGATTTCTTTTTGCCATGACTTCCACGAATTTTATTTCTTGTTGAAATATTTCAAGCATACATAACAGTTTTCAAGGTTTGATAAAAATTCAGATTTTTAAAATATTTTTCATTTTTGTTTGATTTTACTGCGCATTCCAATTAAACAGGGCATGCGCTCGTCTCATGGCAGCCTCTATTGGGCCGGTCCAATAGGAACCCATCACTTTGTTTGTTCATTGGTTTTCGTTTGTTTTTATTTTTTTAGTTTTATTTGTATAGAAATAATTTAAAATAGTCATGCAATGTAAAAATAATGCTCACACTATTTTCTAAAAATGTTGATAGTATTAAAGTAATGTTTGTACAATATTAAAAAGACACGTGGTATGAAAGAAGTTTGTAAGATTTAAAATATGTTAAAAAAATTGTATAGTTTTTGAAAAGGTTTTGCACCATTCAAAAAAATATTCACGCATTCTGGAATATGCTTGAAAGATCACAAAAAATGTTTTTTACCATTAAAGGACCAGTTTGAGACATTTCAAAAAAATGTTCTTGCATTTCAAAAATATATTCATGGTATCATTAAGAAGTATTTATGCAGTGTAAACACATGTTCTCACCATTTTAGAAAATGTTTCTTTCCATTCAAAAAAATGAACGTATATTTTAAAAAACAATTTATTGTACAAAAAAAGTTGAACATATATTTGAAAAAATGTTCAACATGTATCAAAAAATTGTTTCACATATCTATGAAAATGCACAGTGTGTATTAAAAAATAATCGACATGTATGTCAAAAAAGAAAAAAAATCTATGAAACGTGATAAAAACATATAGAAATAAAGAAAGTAAAAGGCACACAAATGCTTTTAAACCTGGTCCAAACATGTCCATAGAAGCTTCCCAAACCCGCTCAATGAAGCTACATCATTGCGCTGGCCTGTTAGCCTCATGTCAGAGGCGAGACGGCAGTTCATCTCACTGCGGGCGAGATATACCCATCTCGGCGTAGAACACCAGGTCTGATGTGACGACTTCATAATCCGTCTCACTGCACCAACTAGAATGGTGTGCGGGTATTTGTTTGATTGGGCATGCAAATGTTCATGGATGAACACATGCCTGATCTGGACTCCAAAACCAGTCTCCGATAGCCCAATATGTTCTTTTAAAGGTAATCTCTTCTAGCCTTAATGAGTGTAAAATCACTATTTAAGGGGTACCGTTTGGAAAGGTTAGTGACACTTCCTCTAGGTGGTGACACATGGTGCACTGCAGGTGCGACACGTGTCGCGATCTAGGAGTTTTGATGTGATTTCTTCCCACATACCGGAAGCCAGGTGAGTTATGTCTGTGTTTTTTCTTCCAAAATTCATTTTTTTCAAAACATTTTATCTCTTCTCTCTCGAACCGTGCGTCCAAACCAAGAACTGTTTTCTCGGTTGTGTTTCTCGCGTGCATCATGAACTACCTGCTCTGCTCTACTACACTTGATCTCTACAACCTCCATTGTTTGGTCTACCGAGCCAAGTTGCACTAACAGCGACAGGGCCATGCACAGACACACACTTCGGTCAAGCTCAACATCGGCTACACCGAGACCTTTTGTTTCACACACATAATTTTTATATGTGAGTTCCTGCAGTGTCAATTTTTATATATGTGAGTTCTTGGAGTTAATTTTTATTTTCATTCTAGAATAAAGTCAGTCATCACACTGCAGGTGAATACTATTGGCGATGACACTTAAATATTGAACCCAATGCTTGCACACATTGTTAAATTATTATGTAAACATGGAAAACAGGTAAATAATCATGTCAGGCACATAACAGTGATTGTTGAAACTTGCAAACACAATTGACCAAAAAAAAGAGATAAAGAATCATATCAATTATGTGGAAGTTTCTATAAATCTGCTTACCTAATCATACACAAAAAATGCTACTACGATATTTGTTAGGCCATATACTATAAAGATCTCTATTATAAATGCGTACAACTATTTAGTTTATGCAAGTATAAAATACAACTATGTGATAAAAACATTATAAAAGATGTAGCAATTCTCGACACTTGGGTTACAAAAAAGTATACTCATTAACATTACACTACGATGAACATAAGTTTCTAAGAAGTATACAAGTTTCGTATAAAATATATTTGCATAAACATGCATCTATTATACTATATTTAATTAGGCTATATAAATCATACAGAAAAATTAAACATGTGTAGTCCAAAGAAATATTCTTATCTCTGACAGATTATGACCTAGATGACATGGAAATTAGCTCATTGGTGCATACAACATGAATCATATTTGTAAGATTGACATTGTATTTTAAATATGTACTATCAAAATCTAGAAAGGTAATCCTGATGATTTAGTGTGTCAAGAAATAAGCTAGGACATGATTGATCATTTAGTCTGCAGACCTCTTTAAACTTGTTGGAATATAAACTTTGGTGCATCACGTTAAGAACTTAGTTTTTGCCGAATATAATTATACCTTTTAATAATGTGTGGTTAATAAAATTGTATTATACTTGAACATGAAGTAGTAAACTGTAGGTGAAGCAACATCTGGACTGATAGAGAAGTTATAAACTTGCTAACCTGCATACCGGATAGGGTAATAGACATGCCAGGAAATTATTTCAATGAATAGTCATACATATGTATTGTTGTAGCCTAAAGTCTAAATAAGATGATCTAACAATCAAATCACATGTAACTAAACATGTAAGCTTTGTCATCAGTGAACGGGTTTTTAGCAGTAAGTTTCTCCTCTAGCAGACAATTGTTTATACTGTTCATGAACATGGAAATGTTGCGAGTTGACTTCCATTGCTTGACCTTAGGATAATGCAATGTTATCATAACAAAGCTAAGGAAATAACAGATTTATTCTGCAAATACAAAACTATTATATTATATAAGTTAGAGCTCAATTTGCTCTATTCTTTGAACA
This sequence comes from Triticum urartu, assembly GCF_003073215.2. Classification (NCBI taxonomy): domain Eukaryota; kingdom Viridiplantae; phylum Streptophyta; class Magnoliopsida; order Poales; family Poaceae; genus Triticum; species Triticum urartu. The sequence continues at coordinate 553,198,604 of NC_053022.1, read as the reverse complement.
ACTTCTTAATAAGGAGGCAATAACATGCAAAAGTTACGACATATGGATTTTTTATTCAATTTTTCCATGTATCTATATTTCTGCATCAAACCAAAATCCTACAGAAGTATATCATATATATCATTGTTCAGGCAAACCAATAAGTTAAGAGCACATGCTCAACTATGGAGTGTTTCTGTTCAAGGATCGGTGCCAGCTTAGTGTTGCAATTGTTGTTGCTCCCGATTATGCTCCACATGTCCTTATGGATAGCATGTCAACAGGAGCATAACGATCCTTGACGATATGAGTTTCCCTAAACTCGTGCTTCCAAAGTTACGAGTGCTAAGTAAATTAGTCCCATTCATCTGCATATACCCATAGTGCCATGCATAGTATGTGATGAACTTGGATAATAAGGAAGTCTAAACCTAATTTATGAATTATTTGTACTCATGAAACCAGAGCTGTACTATTCGAATAAAATCCTTTGTGACCTAAAGAGTATCGATGATGAATCAAAATTTAACATGGACGCCATTGTGAATTATTATCTAAATTTTCCCATCAATATGCAGACATTTAGGAAAGCAAAGTTAAGTCAAATGTTATTAGAAAAAATGTATAGTGAACATTAAAATCTTTTAATCTGAAGTTGTGGAGCAAAAGAAGATACACATAAACTCACTTCAGGTGTTTGTTTATACTATCAGCTCGATTACTTGCATAATCAGGCCTAATCATTCAACATTGATTCTATTCAAAGTCTGGAATCCAGCTTCCCATGTTTTTGCAAATTAGCATTGTTGTACTGAACTCATGGCCCAGCTATCTTGTTGCACCAAAATCTATTGTCGAATACTTCAATGGGCTTTGCTTTGGATGCACATTGTTTGAACAATATATATAAAAAACCCTGCCCTGCAATATGCAACGTTAGGCTAGTGGTCCAAACTAAAATGAATAATCATATTAACCTTAAAGGAAACAATCTCACTCTCTGATTCATGAAGGGAAGCAAATTATAGATTGGACCTAAGGCTAATGGTAGTGAGAATATAGCTAACTGAAGCGGTGAGAGATGTATTTCAATGATAGCAAGAAGAGAAATTGAGAGATGCTAAGAATGATTTAAGTAGCAAGTGTTGGTGCTCAAGCTCATACAGACAAGGCCTAAGGATCTCCTTTCTGGTCAGAGGAATTATCGTTCTATGTGAATTGGGATTGCATTTGGTGTTATCTTGGACTTGATCTTGGGGATCACAGACCAGGTTATCGCTCATGCTTTTCCTCCGAGAAGATTGTGACGATTGTAAAGTGAGTGGCTACTGTCACTTGTGAGTAGTAACTAATGTATGGATATATGTCACTTACTAAAATAGTAGTGGCATTTTAAGAACCTAATTGCTGCATTTCCTTGGTCAAATTAATACATATAGAGTTGCTCATGTTATCTACTGTGGCATTCAAATGCTTAGAACTTATTTCTCTCTTACTGTAAATGATCAATACATTTGATTCAGAAAAAAAAAGTTAGAACATCTTATATTTGTGAACGGAGGGAGTACATCAGTACCTAGCATGCTTAACTTTGGTGTGCAAAGTCAAGGGATTACCCTGGTGCAAAGGATGTGGCAATTATGAGGAGATGCCGTTTGGACCAGTGACACAATGAGATCTTTCAGCTAAGCTGATCATCTCCTACCCTTGACCGGGGAGCTACCCGTTTGGACTAAGATTGTTTAAGCAAAGACAAAGAAAAGACAAGAGTTCTAAATGTATGTATATGTAGCAGTTTGTGCATTGCATGGATGGTGTTTTTTCACAAATAATCATTCCACGCCTGGGACCCTTTTGACTTGCACACCAAACACCGCCGCTTGTTCTTTACCTTTTTAGTAGGCACCAACCACGCGCCTTCTTTACCCTGCAAAAAAAAAAAAAAAAAAAAACCACGCGCCTCCTTTTCTGGGTCAGCACACCGCAGCCTTCCTGATGCAGGGAAATTGTTACAAGTGTAGGTTCACACTTCACACTGCATCTTGCTAGCTGGGAGCATCCAAATGATTTAGCATGGCTTGAGGCAACGAAAATAATATAGAGGCTAGGAAATTCAGTGAGCGGAGAGAGTGGCGTTTCTATATATCACCTCTGAACATTACTGTCTCACATGCACACGTGCTGCACTCGATCTCTAAAGCCTCCACTGTTTGATCTACCAAGCCAAGCTGCACTGAGGGTGACAGGGCAATGCACAGGCACACTCTAGCTCTGGTCAAGCCCTGCACTGCATCGGCTACACGAAGGCCGTTTGGTTCACACTCGCGTGTAACCAGCTCCATGATCCATCCATCTTTAGTTTCTGGCTTGGTAACAGGACCATTCAGACATGAGACAAGAACACACCAACAGGCTCCAGCGATTTTTTTACAGATGGGTACACAGCAGAAACGCGTTGCGGCATGCGCATGCAGCTCGTCAGTCAGCATTGCTCTCCGCCCAGAATAGATTCCTCCCCAGTCTTCCTCGATCGTCGGAGCCAACCGTGCATCGCATGATGTTAACTCTAGGCTGCAAACTTTTTTGTCAAGTGAGTACACGGCGAGTCACAGCCTCACAGGAGGATTAACATACCTCGATCGTGGATCACATACAAGAATAAGTATATTGGCCACTACTTAGTCAACAGTCATTGCAGGATCGAGTACGTAAAATATTGATGCGTAGGGGCATGGCATGCATGGCATGAGATCAATGACAGGAGATGCCTGTCCGTCCCTGCTACTCGCCAACTGCTTCGGCACTACTTCGTTAATTTAGCTCTGAATTTTCAATGGACAAGAACGTCTGAACATGCATCTTGTCTTGTTGACCCATATCCCAAGAGTCAAAGAACATGCGAATTTGACCGTACTGTCGCCACCATGGGGGCATATCGTTACTACTGACGTGTTTTGGGACGCGACGATGGGGGCATGGTAAGGATACCACGGTTACTAGTACCGAGTAGCTAATAAGGAAGAAATCAGACTAAGTAGAGGGGCACGTGCAAATGGGATTGACTGATTGGGTTGGACGGAGAGGAACCAAGAGCAAGTCGTACTAGCTACGGTGCTGCTTCCCACTGATCCATCGATCTCGCGTTGCTTTTTGATTTCACCATTCGTGGTTGGAATAGTCAGACGAACATGTCAAATTTGGAGTATCCATGCTGGGCAACGAGTGTTCTTTTCTTAATCTTAGGTACGAGTGTTTGCTACCCGCAGAAGCAAAAGTTAGCAGCACAGTAAAAATTTTGAGAAGAAAAAAAATGAGCAAGTACAGTAAAACCGAAGAAATGGGGTCGAGAGCGAGCGTATGCGGAGTATTTGAACCTGAGCTCACGTGCTCCTGGATGAACAGTAAATCCGAAAAATATATAAATAATTAAAGAAATTCTGAATTTCTTTCTGATAAACATTGATGAATGTTTTAATTGCCTGTAAATTTTTGTGATGAAATGAAATTCGTGTAGGTCTTGGCAAAAACAAAATCGATGCTCCAAAAGACTATTGTTGGAACCATTTTCCAGACCTCCACGAATATTATTTCATCACGAAAAGTTGCAGAAAGTTAAAACTTTCATCAATGTTTAACACAAAAAAACATTTTTTTTTCAAAAAAATACAGTATTTGAGGATTTTTACTATTGATTTAGAAGCATGTGAGCTCGGGATCAAGAATACTTTCATGAGCACACAGCACTTCCCGAGCAATGTGCCTATTGTTTTCTGGAAGAATGTGGCTCATTGCTCTCTGGCAAGGGCCTACAATAGTACTTTCTCTGTTTCTTTACAAAGTGAGTACTCGCTTCGTTCGGAATTACTTGTTGCAGAAATAGATATATCTAGATATATTTTAGTTCTAGATACATCCATTTCCCAGACAAGTAATTCCGAACGGAGGGAGTACTTCCTAGTGGCACATCTTTGTCACAGGCTGCAAAAGGTTAGTTGGCTAGTGGCCCATCTGTAGATTTACGTGCTCTGATTGTCAACATTTTATCAGTACGTGCGTGCTGACGGCTAAAAAGTAAAAAAAAAAAACTATGCGTCAAATAGGCGCCGAAACACAAAGGACAGCACACTTATGGGCCGGCAGGGTCTAGTTTTTTAGGCTTTTGTATTTTTGTTTCTTTCTACTTATTAAAAAAGTAGAAGTTATTCGGATTCAGAAATTTTTTGGGGTATTCAATTTTTTTTCATAAATTGATTTTTTCGCGATTTATAAAATTTGTTCAGAATGTTTTCGAAAAATAGAATATTAAAAAATATTCAGATTTTTTATATTTGTTTGGAAATTCAAAAAATGTTAAGGATTTGCAAAAAAAATTCAGAAATTTCAAATTTATTTGGAGATCATAAAATTATTTGGGATTTAGAAAACTTTTGGACATTCCAAAATTTATTCGTAAATTTCGTAAAATGTTGGAATTTAAATTTTGTTTGGAATTTTAAATTGTTTCAAAACATTCAAAGATATCAAAAATTTCAAAATACGTTCGCATTTTTTTGAAAACATGTTCATGTTTTAAAATGAAAACCGACTGAAATATATATATATATATATATAGGGTCGCGCTATTCGTCACCCTGGGTGAGGAATAGTTATGCTTCACCCCCTCTCTATTTTGACGTCAATGCACCGTATTTTTAGGTTTCGTAAATTTTGTCCTATTCCATACGTAAAAAGAGAACGTAAGAAAATATATATTCGCCGTAAAAAAAATTTTATGTTATGTAAAGTTACAAAGATAAAAACATACATAAAAATGCGATACTTTTGGTCTTATAACCTTTTTTTGTTTTCTTATACCAAATTTTATGTAGTGAATCAATATGAATGTAACTATTTATATTCCAAACGTAATTTATTTATGAAGCGATCGTAAGATTACCTCGGATGAAGAATAACTTATTCTGCACCCTGGGTGATGAATAACAACACTATATATATATATATATATATATATATATATATATATATATATATATATATATATATAATATTTGTGCAGTCTAGTAGCTACGGTGCATTTATTGTTTACAGTACAAATGGGCTGGCCAGTTGGCTGATCCTGTGTACGCCACGTTGCTATACAACGTAAAATGAGTAGAGCTCCCTGCAGGTTCACAGTCATGAGATATCATCATCCATGGCACTTGCAGCGAAGCACGGGCTGTGCTTTGTCTGCCCTACAGCGAGACAGAACATTCACAACTCTCATGGCAGCCTCTAGTGGCCGGTTCAGTAAGAACCTGTCGCTTGGTTTCTTGGTGTTTTTTTCCTTTTTCTTTTTTTATTATATTTTCAAAATACTAAAACTACAAATATACAGCAACAATTTCATCAAATTTCCGAAATTTTTTGGTGCACATTTAAAAAATGGTCATGCAGTGTAAATTGCGCAAGTTTTTAAAAATGTTGATAGTGCTGAGTAATATTCGGGTCATGAAAACTTCACGTGTTTCAAAAAATGTTTGACATTTCAAAAAAACGGTTAGACAATAATAACATGATCTTTAAAAAGTTTTTGTGCCATTAAAAAAACGTTCACACATTCAAAAATATGTTCATCAGATTTTTAGAAACAAATAATAATATGCAATTATTTTTTTGCCTAATTCAAAAACTGTTTTATCATTAAAAAATTATGACATTTAAAAAAATTATTCATGTCTTTCATATGTTCGTGAAATCATGATTATACAATATAAAAAATGTTCACATCGTTTAAAAATTGTTTTGTACCATACATAAAGGTCAATTTATATTGGTAAAATCAATTGCTTGAATAAAAAAGGTTCAACATATATTGGAAAATAATAATTGCTTGTATCAGTGAAATATTTAAACATATATTTAAAAAAATGTTCATCGGGTATTAAAACAATTCAGCATGCAAATTGTTTGATGTGTATTAAAAAATGTACAACATGTATTAAAAATATCGACATGTACTTGAAAAAAGGAGGAAAAAAGATAGGAAAAAGGAAAAAATGGAAATAAATCGATGAACAATAAAAATAAATATAGAAGTAATAAAGAAAGAAAAGACGCACAAAAGCTTTTAAACCTATCTAAACCAGTCCATAGAAGGTTCACAAAGCCACTCGGTAAAGGAAAGTATTGGGCTGACCTGCTTGCCTTAACTCATCTTACTACATGCGAGATATAGCCCTATCGGCGTAGCACACCACAACTAGCATGGCGGTAACATAACGATGTGTAGGTGTTTGTTTGATTGGCCATTGAAATGTCCAGGACAGAACGCATGCCTTATCTGGAGTCCAAAACCAGTCTCTAATTTCCCAATGTGTTCTTTTAATGGTAATCTCCGATAGCCTAAATGAGTGTGAAATCACTAGTTAAGGGGTACCTTTTGCAAAGGTTACTCACACCTCCTTCGATGGGGAAAAATGGCACACTGCATGTGCGATACTTGCCGTAGCCGAGGAGTTTTGGTGGGATTTCTTCCCACGTACCGGAAGCATGGGTAGGTTTGTCTGTGTTTTGTTTTGTAAATTCATTTTTCCGAAACATTTTATCTCTTGCTTCTTGAACCATGCATTCAAATCAAAAACTCTTTTCAGCGTTGTCTTTCTCGCTTCCATGCATCAACTGCATGCTCTACCCTACTACATTCGATCTCTACAACCTCCACCGTTTGATCTACCGAGCCAATATGCATTAACAATGATAGGGCCATGCACATACACACACTCCGGTCAAGCACTGCATCGGCTAGGCAAGGCCGTTTGTTTCACACTCACCTAATTTTGTATATGTGAGTTCTTGGAGCGTCAATTTTTATGTGTGAGTTCTTGGAGCATCAAATTTTATTTTTATTCTGGCATAAAGTCAACCATCACATTACTGATGATTACTATTGGCGATGATACTTCAATATCGAACACAAAGTATGCACACATTGTTAACTTATTACTTAATTGTTGAAAATAGATAAATAATCATGCCAGACACATAATTGTGTTTGTACGAACTTGCAAACACAATTGACCATGAACAATAGATAAATAATCATGTCAGTTGTCTGGAAGATTCTACAAATGAGTTTATCTAATTATACACAAAAAATTATATTCAGATATTTGTTAGGCCATATATTATAGATATATCTGCCGCAAATGCATATAACTATATAGTTTATGCAAGTTTAAAAAAACAAGAAGGCAATTTTATTACAGATACAATTTCATTATAGTACGATACAAGTGTATTTGTAATGATGTGATCCATTACAACTATGTGACAAAGAACATTGAAACAAATATGTAGGAATTCCGGCCAAATAACTAACAAAACATTACAGGATGGTGAACATAAATTTTGCAGGAAGTATAAAAATTTCATATAAAATATATTTGCATTTGTTTTTTATAAAAGAGTTTTCTATCTGATTTGCATTATTAGAAACCATTTGTGTGGTACAACAACCATGACCAAATCTACAACTATGCAGAAGAAAACAATAAAAAATTATGTGCAATCTAAATATAACAATGTTCCTTTTTTGCAAAATAATGTACACTTTTTTAATATAGATTAAACATTGTCTAATAAAATTGAAAAAATATTATATAATTATGAAAAATATTATATAGTACATCTTGATGCAAGTTTGTAACTGAAATAGGCAATGAGAGAGTCCTCTTGCAACTCGACTTGTTCGTACAGTAAAATGACATCACTGATTTGATATGCTGGAAATCGAGGATATATTCCATGATACTTACAATATGGTGACCTGTTGCACTACTTATTAGATTACATGAGCACAAACTCATGAACCAAAGCTTGTGGCAAGGCGACAATAATTAGGTTTAAAGAAAATATGATGTTCATTGCATACAAATTAGTAGCGATTGAATTTCAAAAACTTCAGATTAAAGTCTGGAATTAAATAAAATGCCAAAAACATAGATGCATATTTTTGAATCTTAGTTATTTGATGGGGAAGACAGACATGGGGACAAATGACATTTGTATCAAGCTTAACAATAAATGACACTATTTCCCATATTTGTTCTTCAGATATATAGGAGGAGAAGGACCATCAAGCAAAAGTACCCTCTTCATCCACATTCCCGCCAAATCTATCGACTTCCTACCCACCCTGGTGGTGGGAGCTGTTGCATCCCAATTTAGGATGACCATCATTGTTGATAGGGTGCTTTGTCTTGTCATGTGCTAGATGATGCTAAAATGAAGTTGCAATGAGATATAGCTTCAGATGCAAATTTTTGCGTCAATTCATTTCCTTCTAAATTATTTCTATGATCTCATGTAATTTATTTAGATGATCGAAAAGCACATATTTTTCAACTGGATTGTTTTATGTTGGTCGAGAAACATTCGCCTAAGCATTCCCATTGAAGGCACCCATGTTTGGACCATACTTGAGGCCTAGAGGCTGGTGTTGCGTCCATGATAAAGAATGATGTTCTATAGTTGGCGAGCCTATCCCCGTCCCCTTGCATCTTGGTATATAATGACTATCGTTTGCTTAGTTTCACGCACCATACTTGAGGTCTTCCTCAATTCTCGCACCATACTCGCTGACATTATTTCCTTTTGTCGATTATTGAGCTGTCCCAATAGAACAAAATGCTTGCAGATTGTGTGGTGATGCTGTGTATTGTAGGATGGCCAAGTGACATACAAGGTCAGCACCGATGGTGATGCATCCATCAGCTTTGAGGAGTTCATGCCATCATGGCCAAGTGTGCCATTGTCGTCTATGTGAGATGGTGTTGATGCCTGCCATCATTAGAAGTGATTAGACATATATTTACATGTACCCCTGATTATATCAAGGCTTCCTCGTATCGCTACCGAGGCTCCCTCGTATCGCTCCTCCAGGGCGATCAGGTGGCCAACCCCAGTGCCCCGGCCGCCGCTCCCTTTCCCCTCTCCCTCACCTCGTCGTCCACAGAGATGTGCTCCGGCTAAGCCCGGGCGCCGCCGGTGATGGGGACGGCAGGGATCTAGGCTACAGCCCCACGGTCTAGAGGGGCCGGTGGCGCGAGATTGCCCTTCGGTCTTCGTCTTTCCCGGCGGTACGGCACTGCTCTGGCGGCTTCGTGGGAACGTCGTATCAGGAGGTGATGTGGTCATGGTTGTGTGGTCGGCGGCGCCTCCGGTCAGATCTTATCTGGCCGGTGCCGCTGGCGGTGGTGGACATCTCCTCCGTCGGGGTTGGTTGGCCTGAGGATGGATGGTCAGATCTCGAGATCCGCCATCTAGTTTCGGCTGCGAGTCGGGAAGACATAGTAGCCGATGAAAACCGAGCCGATGGCAGGCGATAGCGTTGCGTCGTTACCTTGATGAAGGCATCGTCGTGTAAATACTCTCGACCCACTTGTGCTGCTCAGGGGGAAACCCTAGGATCTGGTCTTACAGATCAGACCATGGCGGTACTGCGGTGTCGTTTTCTCTCTTGGGAGCATCGTTTGTGCAGCAGAGTTGGAAGGCAGAGGCAGGAGGTGGAGCGGCTTTGTTGGAAATATGCCCTAGAGGCAATAATAAAATGGTTATTATTATATTTCCTTGTTCATGATAATTGTCTATTGTTCATGCTATAATTATATTAACCGGAAACCGTAATACATGCGTGAATACATAGATCACAACATGTCCCTGGTGAGCCTCTAGTTGACTAGCTCGTTGATCAATAGATGGTTGTGGTTTCCTAACCATGGACATTGGATGTCGTTGATAACGGGATCACATCATTAGGAGAATGATGTGATGGACAAGACCCAATCCTAAGCATAGCACAAGATCGTGTAGTTCGTTTGCTAGAGCTTTTCCAATGTCAAGTATCGTTTCCTTAGACCATGAGCTTGTGCAACTCCCGGATACCGTAGGAGTGCTTTGGGTGTATCAAACGTTACAACGTAACTGGGTGACTATAAAGGTGCACTACAGGTATCTCCGAAAGTGTCTATTGGGTTGGCACGAATCGAGACTGGGATTTGTCACTCCATATGACGGAGAGGTATCTCTGGGCCCACTCAGTAATGCATCATCATAACGAGCTCAATGTGACTAAAGAGTTGGTCACAGGATCATGCGTTACGGAACGAGTAAAGAGACTTGCCGGTAACGAGATTGAACGAGGTATGTGGATACCGAGGATCGAATCTTGGGCAAGTAACATACCGATGGACAATGGGAATTGTATACGGGATTGATTGAGTCCCCGACATCGTGGTTCATCCGCTGCGATCATCATGGAACATGTGGGAACCAACATGGGTATCCAGATCCCACTGTTGGTTATTGGCCGGAGAGATGTCTCGGTCATGTCTACATGGTTCCCAAACCCGTAGGGTCTACACACTTAAGGTTCAGTGACACTAGAGTTGTTATGGGAAATTGTATGTGGTTACCGAAGGTTGTTAGGAGTCCCGGATGAGATCCCGGATGTCACGAGGAGTTCCGGAATGGTCCGAAGGTGAAGATTTATATATGGGAAGTCCAGTTTCAGTCGCCGGAATAGTTTCGGGGGTTATCGGTTCCCTCCCATATTCAGCCCAATAATTTCAATCTCGTCGGTATCTCAATACCTAGTTCAATCTCGTTGCCGGCAAGTCTCTCTACTCGTTTCGTAATGCATCATCCCGCAACTAACTCATTAGTAACATTTCTTACAAGGCTTATAGTGATGTGCATTACCGAGAGGGCCCAAAGATACCTCTCTGATACACGGAGTGACAAATCCTAATCTCGATCTATGCCAACTCAACAAACACCATTAGAGACACCTGTAGAGCATCTTTATAGTCACTCGGTTATGTTGTGACGTTTGATAGCACACTAAGTGTTCCTCCGGTATTCGGGAGTTGCATAATCTCATAGTCATAGGAACATGTATAAGTTATGGAGAAAGCAATAGCAATAAACTAAACGATCATAGTGCTAAGCTAACGGATGGGTCAAGTCAATCACATCATTGTCTAATGATGTGATCTCGTTCATCAAATGACAACTGTAAGTGCATCTAGTGCCACCCCTAGTTGGTTTTGGAGTATTGACGACAAACCTAGTTGAGGGACTAATGTGTTTGTGAGAATTGCAGGATAACACAGGTAGAAGTCCCTCATTGATTCGGTTTTAGTACCAGAGATGACCCCTAAAAATGTATGAAGACATTGAAGCCAAAGGTGGTATATGAAGATATTCACATTGAAGACTATGACAAAAGAAGACACGTTATGAAGCCTATGGAGCTCGAAGACTTAGATCTTTCGTAGTTCTTTTTTCTTTTGTGTTGAGTCATAGGAACCACCGCACTGTTAAGTGGGGTCCAGGAGAACCAGTCAGAATGACTGAAGTGATGCCCTAAATCAAAAACCTATGTCTTCGAGTGAAGACAATGAGAGCGAATCTTGTCCAGAGCCGGACAAGTCAGCTTTGCTTGTAGCCCAAGTAAAGTTGCCATGAGAGTTTGAAATCTGACCGTTGAGACACGTGTCAGTTCCTTAGTGACCCAGGGTCATTTCGGACAAATCAGGTCGGGTTGCCAAGTGGCTATAAATAAATTCCTAGCGAGGAGAAAAGCCCTAACCACCCAGAGCTAGAGAACATTGGGCATCACTTAAGTCTTCTTATCTGTGTGATCTGAAGACTTATTACACTTGAGGACTGTGAATCCTCCAGACGGTTAGGCGTCGCGTTCAGAGCATCCAAGAGACATTGTGGATTGCTAGTGAACGAAGTTTGTGAAGGTTTGGGAGTCTACCTTGAAGACTTACCAGAGTGATTGGGCGAGGACTATGTGACCTTAGCTCAAGGAGAATACGGTGAGGACTTGGTGTCCTGAGCTGCGTGTTCAGGACTGGGTGTCCGGGACTGTGTGTCCTAAGGTTTAAATACCTAGCCGCTCCAACCAGACGTACAGTTGTCACAGCAACTGGAACTGGTCCAACACATCATTGTCTTCAACGAGTCACTGGTTTCATCTTCACTTCCTTTTTCTTACTGTTACTCATTGTGAAGCCATTGCATGCTTGCTCTATCTTTTGTCTTCACAACGTGAATGTATGATCTGTTTGGCTTCATAACTTCTTCCTACCGGATCCTTATTACACTGCAGTTGTTTGTCATTGTGCTTTCACTCTATTGAATACTTGACCATGGCTGGCCTAGTGTAATCTAACTTCCGCTGCATAGTAATAGGCATAATCTTTGCTGTTTGTCTTCATAACTCCCACGTTTTGAAGACTTTCATAAAAATCGCCTATTCACCCCCCCTCTAGTCGATATAACGCACTTTCAATTGGTATCAGAGCGGGGTGCTCCCTTGTTCTGTGTGATTCGGTTTAACCACCTGGAGTTTTAGCTATGTCGACTACAGGGATAATCAAAGTCTCCGCTGCGTGCCCCGTCTTCGATGGAACTGAATATCCCTACTGGAAGAATAAGATGCGCATGCATCTTGAAGCCATTGACGTCGACCTATGGTATGTCGTCGAGAACGGCGTTCCCAAGGCTGGAGAAGGTGTCACTGCTGCTGATGTTAAGAAGTTCACTCAACTGGACTCCACTGCCAAAAATATCATCTGTGGTCATCTGACAAAAGGACAGTATGGCCGTGTGAGTGCCTTGAAGACATCCAAGCTGGTCTGGGACTGGCTCTCCAAGGTCAATGAAGGCATCTCAACCCAGAGAGATCAAAGAATCAGTGTTCTTCGCAACCTCTTCAACCGCTTCAAGCGAAATGACAATGAGAATGTCCAGCACACATTTGACCGGCTCACTGACATCACAAATGAGCTTCAAGCCCTCGGCGCCACTGAGATCACTTGATAGTTCGTTTGACATCTTAGCCCTGATGATTCAAGAACGTCCTGATTTCAAGACACTCGATCCGTCTGACATACTTGAGAGGCTCAACACACATGAGTTTCAGCTTTCTGAGAAAAGAGATATCTACGGTCCAAACTATGGGCGAACTCGTGCCTTGAAGGAAAAAGCTGTTTCCTCATCTGAAGAAGAATCTGACAGCAGTTCTGATGATCCTGAAGACATTGGAAGGGAACTTGCAATGCTAGTGAAGAAGTTCCAAAAATTCACCAAGAAGAAAGGCTTCAGAAAATCTTCACGATCAAGCTCAAGGAATGATGAAGTTTCTGCTCATGACTACAAGAAGAAAACATGTCACAAGTGCAAGAAAACTGGACACTTCATCTCTGAGTGTCCACAGTGGGACAATGAGAACAGAAGGAAGAAGAAGAGCAAGGAATATGATTCCGACGACAAAAAGAAGAAGAAATACTCAAAGTCTTCTTCCAAGTCTTCCTCAAAGTCTTCATCACACAAGAAGAGCTCATCTGGCAAGGCACGTGCGTTTGTTGGCAAGGAAATGGATTCAGAGGAGGAGTCCGCTTCTGAGGAGGCAGAGGTGGAATCTGAGGAGGAGTCTGATTCTGGCATTGCGAGTCTGGCTACAGCATACGTCGCCAAGTCCATCTTCAACACTGAAGACAATGACTTCATCACCGACACTGATGCAAATGATAAGAACGACTCCACTCCTACCTACTGCTTCATGGCACGCGGTGCCAAGGTAAACACACGCACTACTCGCTATCAAACATCTAGTGACGATGACTCTGACTGTGATTCAAAACCCAGCTACAAAACACTTGCTAAAATTGCAACTGAACAACAGAAAGCTATGGAACATATTCAAAAACTGTTGGACAGAAGAGATGATCTGTTGGGTGCTGAAATGACTTGATCTGAATCCTTAATTGAAGACATAAAAAATCTTCACGTTAAGTATCAGGAACTTGAAGATCGTCTTGATACTCTCTCAACAACTCATGAAAAGCTTTCCTGTGATTATCTTCAAAGGAAGCAAGAACTTGAGAAATTGAGAGCGGCTCATGAAGATCTTCAAAAGGAAAATGAGTCACTTCGCGCCGAACAGATCAGTTCCGCTCAGGAAGGATTTGAACCACCATGTCTTAAATGCATTGAGCGTGATAACGCTACTTCTGTTGCTGAATGTTCCACTGCTACTGCTGTTGCAATATCTTCAACTGTTGATGTGGTAACTAACCCCTCTGCTGAGGATACCACTGCTATTGCTGATGAGAATGCTAGGTTGAAGACATTGCTTGAAACAGGGATGTACAAAAGTCTTAAAGGACATCAGACATTATGTGATGTCCTCAAGAAGCAGATTCTGAACCGAAACCATAGGAAAGAGGGTGTTGGGTTCGTAAGGAAAATAAATGCAGATGGATCTTACTGGAGACCTGAGCAGTACCCCAAAACCACATGGGTTGCTGCAAAGGAACTTTCAGCAGATCCATCCAATTTATCTGGCTTCACTTGTGCTAACCCCATTATCATTGATGAATCCTTTGATGTAAACTATAAACTGTTTAAGAATCAGAATGGTGAAGTGTTTGCCAGGTACATTGGTACTAACTGCAGGAATGGACCGCCTATGAAGAAGATCTGGGCTCCGAAAAAGTGTCTGGAAAATCTTCCTGTGAATGTCTTCATGACACCTCACTTGAAGAAGACAAACCTCAGACCAAAGGCTTCATACGGTCCAAAGGCTTCATTCAAACAGAGGACTCACCTGAGTCACACTAACGCAAATGTTTTGCAGGGAAACCATACTCAGGCATATGAATATGAGAGCGGTTCATCGAACCGTCATGTTCATATGACCAAAAATTATTCTGCTTATTCATATGAGTATTATTGTCCACCTGCAAGACTATTTGCTAAGGCTTCAAAGCCAAAATTCTCAGATGCTGCACTTAGACTTATTGCTTCTAAGCCACCCTTGAAGATGTGGGTGGTTAAGAAAGCTTAACTCTCTTTTGCAGGGAAAGGTCTCCAGCAGAAAAACAAAATCTTCTGACGCTATTGCTGGGGACCTTAAAAATCTTGTAGGGCGCAAAATAAAATGCCCGAATGGCATCATTATGTACTTCGTTCCTGAATCGCATGCTACTCTCCCTATTAGTCCTAATCTGGATCTAAGTTTTCATAACCCACTGGTTCGTCAAATGTTTTTGCTTCACAATTCTCTTCGTGAAGCCTATCCCCCTAACTGCACTGTAGGGTACGACACCAGCGTCTTCAAAGTCTTCAGAATGGATTATTGACAGTGGGTGTACAAATCACATGACTGGCAAAAGAAGCCTTCTTATGGACTCAACCTTACGTCCATCCGAGAAGAGCCACATCACATTTGCTGACACTGGTAAAAGTAAGGTATTGGGTCTAGGTAGAGTTGCAATCTGAAAGGATCAACACATGGATAAAGTCATGCTTGTTGAATCCCTTGGCTTCAACTTAAAGTCTGTCTCAATGCTTTGCGATTTGAACATGATCGTAATGTTTGGAAAATATCGTTGCCTAGTACTAATGGAATCTGACAAGTCTCTAGTGTTTGAAGGGTATCGAAAAGATGATCTGTACGTGGTAGATTTCTCAGCAGGGCCACAACTTGCAGCATGTCTTCTTGCAAAAGCTTCAGAATGCTGGCTTTGGCATCGGAGGCTTGGGCATGCTGGCATGAGGAACCTCCACACCCTTGCGAAGAAGAAGCATGTCATAGGCATCGAGGGCGTCAAGTTCAAGAAAGATCACTTATGCGGTGCCTGTGAAGCAGGGAAGATGACAAGGGCAAAACATCCTTCGAAGACAATCATGACTACTACTCAACCCTTCAAACTGCTCCACATGGATCTTTTCGGCCCCACTCACTACTCAACTTTTACTACTACTGCCTGCCTCTACGGCTTCATCATTGTTGATGATTACTCTAGATATACT
Organism: Triticum urartu; assembly: GCF_003073215.2. Classification (NCBI taxonomy): domain Eukaryota; kingdom Viridiplantae; phylum Streptophyta; class Magnoliopsida; order Poales; family Poaceae; genus Triticum; species Triticum urartu. The sequence continues at coordinate 553,182,755 of NC_053022.1, read as the reverse complement.
TGGGTGCACATAATCCTTTACAAGACTGAAGTGCAGGATGTCTTCAGACGCTTCGCCAATCGTGCTATGAACAATTTTGGCGCCAAGATAAAACACATCAGAAGTGACAATGGCACTGAATTCAAGAACACTGGCCTTGATACATATCTTGATACCTTGGGCATCACACATAAATTCTCAGCTCCGTACACGCCACAGCAGAATGGCGTCGTCGAACGCAAAAGTAGAACACTCATTGAGATGGCCAGAACAATGCTAGATGAATACAAGACTCCAAGAAAATTCTGGACTGAAGCCATTGACACTGCATGCCATACAATCAATCGTGTTTATCTTCACAAGCTTCTGAACAAGACATCTTATGAACTCCTAACTGGCAAGAAGCCAAATGTCAGTTACTTCAGAGTATTTGGCGCAAGGTGCTGGATCAAGGACCCACACCACACCTCAAAGTTTGCACCAAAAGCACATGAGGGCTTTATGCTTGGATATGGAAAGGATTCACACTCCTACAGAGTCTTCAATCTCTTTCATTACAAAGTGGTTGAAACAGTGGATGTGCGGTTCGATGAGACAAATGGTTCACAAAGAGAGCAACTGCCAAATGTGCTAGATGAGATTCCAGCTAGTGAATCAATCAAGCTAATGGGAACTAGAGAGATTATACCTTCTGAAGCTCATCCTGAAGAACAACTTATCATCTCAGCACCTTATCAACATGAAGACAATGCTCAGCCTGAAGACATTCCTCCCAACAACAACACAGATCAGCAAGAGCAAAGTCTTCGCCCTGTACATCCTCGTGTTGCCAATGAAGTGCAGATTGACAGAATAATTGACAGCATCAATGCACCTGGTCCACTCACTCGTTCAAGGGCAACTCAGCTAGCAAATTTCTGTGGGCACTTCGCATTCGTCTCAATATCAGAACCCAAGAAAGTTGAAGAAGCCTTCATGGAACCTGAATGGATTCAAGCTATGCAAGAAGAGCTTCAACAGTTTGAGCTGAATAATGTATGGGAACTGGTTAAGCGTCCTGATCCATGGAAGCACAACATAATAGGCACCAAATGGATATACCACAACAAACAAGATGAGCATGGTCAAGTTTTTAGAAACAAAGCTCGTCTCGTTGCTCAAGGATATACTCAAGTGGAAGGCATTGACTTCGATGAAACATTTGCTCCCGTGGCTAGGCTTGAAGCCATATGCATTCTGCTGGCTTATGCAAATCATCATAACATACTTCTATATCAAATGGATGTGAAAAGTGACTTTCTCAATGGAAAGATTGAAGAAGAAGTGTATGTTGCACAACCGCCTGGCTTTGAAAATCAAAAACATCCTGACATGGTATACAAGCTCAACAAGGCACTGTATGGCCTCAAACAAGCCCCTAGGGCCTGGTATGACACACTCAAATACTTCCTGAAGAGCAAAGGCTTCATACCTGGTTCCCTGGATCCCACTCTTTTCACGAAGACATATGATGGTGAACTATTTGTGTGCCAAATATATGTGGATGACATTATCTTCGGCTGCACCAATCAGAAGTACAGTGAAGAGTTTGGATATATGATGCAAGAGCAATATCAGATGTCCATGATGGGGGAGCTGAAGTTCTTCCTTGGTCTTCAAATACGACAACAATGCAATGGCATCTTCATATCTCAAGAGAAGTATCTCAAAGATTGCCTGAAGAAGTTCGGTATGCAAGACTGCAAAGGCTTCACAACACCAATGCCAGCCAAACATCATCTAGGTCCTGACGACAATGGTAAAGAGTTCGATCAAAAGGTATACCGCTCCATGATTGGTTCTTTGCTTTATTTATGTGCATCTAGGCCAGATATTATGCTTAGTGTTTGCATGTGTGCTCGATTTCAAGCAGCACCAAAGGAGTCGCATCACTTAGCTGTGAAGCGAATTCTTCGATATTTGGCTCACACCCCAACTCTAGGATTATGGTATCCAAAGGGCTCAGAGTTTGATTTGGTTGGATTTTCGGATGCTGATTATGCTGGTGACAAAGTTCATCACAAGTCTACATCAGGCACATGTCACTTTCTGGGACGATCACTTGTATGTTGGTCTTCAAAGAAGCAGAACTGTGTATCTCTCTCCACTGCTGAATCCGAATACATTGCTGCTGGATCTTGCTGCGCTCAGCTTCTGTGGATGAAGCAAACACTCAAGGACTATGGTATTCATCTGAAGCAAGTCCCACTTTACTGCGACAACGAAAGCCCCATCAAGATTGCGAACAACCCAGTTCAGCACTCGAAGACAAAGCACATTGAAATTCGTCATCACTTTATCAGAGATCATGTTGTGAAGGAAGACATTGATATCATACACGTCAACACTGAAGAACAATTGGCAGATATCTTCACCAAGCCCTTGGATGAGAAGAGGTTTTGCAAGTTACGGTGTGAGCTAAATATCCTGGAATCCTCAAATGTCCTGTGATCAGGCACACATCCTAACCCTTATGCATATTGATGATTTAGATGTGCAACACACAAAGTGAAGTATATCTTCAAATCAATGAAGATATACATTCTAAGTGTGAATACATTAATGTGGAATTTGACTTCGGAGCGCCACGATAATTGTGCGCCGTGTCTGGGTCTAATACTTCCTATACGGTGGGTAACGCCACCACCAAACGTTCTATTTTAAAGTGTTTCACTCATGGCGTTACCTTGCAATGTCTTCACAGTTGATTTGGCTTCGAAACTCAACACATTTTCATGATTATCTTCACTATGTTGACTACAGATATATATATATATATATGCTAGTGTTCTGTCCTCTACAGCATTCACTTATAGCTATGTCTTCTTAGTTGAATCTTTTGAACTAAGTGAATGTGATCGGACCCTAATCTCTCTATGCTTTCTATCTCAAACTCTATCTCTCCAAGTCATATGCATTCTATTGAAACTGTCAAATGTATTCACTGCGTCCTTGTCAGCTGAAGATATAGAGACAACCATAAAGTCCGCTTTAAATGCCCATTCCTCCACATAAAATCTGGAGAAGCAGGAACGACTGCCCGACAATCCAGGCGTGCGTGGGACGTGGAACAGACCCAAAACTTCCGCAAACTGGCCACGCGTTCCTCAGATGCGAATCGCCAGGGGCACCTGTGTAATAGCATAGTGCCGCCCCTGAGCCTATAAATTCACACTTACCGCGGTCATTATCTCCTTCTTCCACCCTCGCAAGAACCCTAGCGCCACCTCTAGCACTCGACGACGCCGGCGACGAAGCGCTTCGCTGCCGCAACCTCTCCGACGCCGTCCTCACGCCGACCGCGGACATCATTCTCTCCGCCGTCGCCGTAGGTGTCTTCCGTCGCCAAGTTAGGGCACGGAGGACTGAACTGCTCGGCATCATCTCTCACTTCCGTCTAGCAGTTCCAAGTGTGGTAAATAAAACTTCTTTTTTACAGCCCCTTTGATCTCATGGTTCTGTCACTTTCTACCATAAGAAGTTTATCTTCACACGAGTTAGATCTTTCCATCTGCATCTCATAACATGCCTAGTATATTCACTTGTGCTTCATGAAGTAGTTAGATTCCTCACTTGTACTGATCTGTGGATTCGTACAAATCTGGAACCAACTTCTTATCTATGAGTGAATGTCTTCGCACGATGAGGTCAATGTCTTCTAAACTGATTAATCTTCAAAACCTTCTGAGAATGCATATGACCTCTTCCCCTTCCCTCGCACCTTAATGTTGTCACAGGTACATGTCCATGGGAGAATCCTTCGGTTCTCATAGTCTGCATTCATTTGCAGAATTCCTACAGCAACACATAAACTCTCCTGAAGCCAGTTCCTGTTGGTCCAGCAAAAGAAAGCCTTTGAAGCCTTTGAAAGTTTTGAAGCCTTTCAAGTTAAAGTTTATGGCTTCAGAAGCAGCAGCAAGGAAAGGGGGCAGACAACGACGCGAAGGAACTTCCAAAGATCTGCCTGAAGACCTGGCAGAAATGTATAAAACAGATCCAGAAGAGAGTTATGGGCAGCGCAAGACCCGAATCCAATGGATTCGACGCTATTGGGCAGAACAATGGTTCAAATACCGCTTCGTCACCCAGGAGTATGCTGAGAAAAGTGCCATCAAGAGACCATGGGGGGACGTCCTTTACAAGAATCTCGTACCTAGAACCAGAGATGAAGCCATTGCTCAAGGCTTCTACCCATGCATGGTCCGAGGACCACAGCCTGATGATGCACATCCGTCGTCACTACTCTGGTGTCGTGACGACAATCTGTTCAAGCGCAACTTCCAGTTTGCCCAACAATCAGCGAAGCAGAACAAGAAGAAATTTGGGTTAGACTTCAACCCTGGTCCGTCCGCACCAAGGGCAGATGGCACACGCGACGCAGAACCCAATATCATCGGTCCATTTGCCAACCTTGAAGGCCTCATCACCCACATCTTAGTCCAAGCGACTGCCGTGAATGACCCTCCAGCTGACTCTGAGTCTGATGAAGCTCCTGTTGTACCGAAGCCAAAGCAATAAAATAAGCCAAAAGCTTCAAAGCCGGCCCCTTCCTCAAAAATCTCAAGGGCGAAGCCATTGGCAACTGCACCTCCTGAAGACAGTGTGCAGTCTGAAGACATATCCCGCGTCTCCAAGCCCCAGAAGGCCAAAGTGCCTCAGCCACACACCGGCAAAGAGCTCACAGCTGCTGCCATCCTGCGCAGCGAAGCCATAGATCTGTCAAGTGATGAAGATCTTAGAGATGATGCTCTAGAGCAGCTCATCAAAAGCAAAGAAGAAGCTGAAATCTTCAACAATTTGCCTCTCTTTGATGTCGCCATCATCCACAATTTCATCGACGAATGGTTTGCCTCACCAGACATCAGCTTCGAAGATCTGCAGCTGCCCGTTGGCCTCAGCGTCGCATTCCAAGACGCTATTGCTTCAGAACTTGCTATTGCCCAGCGCATAGTTGAACTGAAGCAGAAAATTGATCATGAAAAGGCTCAGTTCAAGAAGCATATGGCCAGGCTCAGCGTGCAAGAAGTGAAGAGCTTCAAGACCATGTTGCATGAGCTCAAGGAAAATTTTCTGAAAACGCGTGCAGAAGCTCAGGGCTCACGTGAGCGGATGAAGTCTCTGGCTGAAAGATGTGTACAAGCCTACAATGAGGCTGAGAACCGCAAGGCACTTGGGCGTCCTGGCATCGACCCCAAGATGGCCGCGAAGAAGAAGAAGATGTTGGAAATATGCCCTAGAGGCAATAATAAATTAGTTATTATTATATTTCCTTGTTCATGATAATCGTTTATTATCCATGCTAGAATTGTATTGATAGGAAACTCAGATACATGTGTGGATACATAGACAACACCATGTCCCTAGTAAGCCTCTAGTTGACTAGCTCGTTGATCAATAGATGGTTACGGTTTCCTGACCATGGACATTGGATGTCATTGATAACGGGATCACATCATTAGGAGAATGATGTGATGGACAAAGACCCAATCCTAAGCCTAGCACAAGATCATGTAGTTCGTATGCTAAAGCTTTTCTAATGTCAAGTATCATTTCCTTAGACCATGAGATTGTGCAACTCCCGGATACCATAGGAGTGCTTTGGGTGTGCCAAACGTCACAACGTAACTGGGTGGCTATAAAGGTACACTACAGGTATCTCCAAAAGTGTCTGTTGGGTTGGCACGAATCGAGACTGGGATTTGTCACTCCGTGTAAACGGAGAGGTATCTCTGGGCCCACTCGGTAGGACATCATCATAATGTGCACAATGTGATCAAGGAGTTGATCACGGGATGATGTGTTACGAAACGAGTAAAGAGACTTGCCGGTAACGAGATTGAACAAGGTATCGGGATACCGATGATCGAATCTCGGGCAAGTATCGTACCGATAGACAAAGGGAATTGTATACGGGATTGATTAAGTCCTTGACATCGTGGTTCATCCGATGAGATCATCGTGGAACATGTGGGAGCCAACATGGGTATCCAGATCCCGCTGTTGGTTATTGACCGGAGAGTCATCTCGGTCATGTCTGCATGTCTCCCAAACCCATAGGATCTACACACTTAAGGTTCGGTGACGCTAGGGTTATAGAGATATTAGTATGCGGTAACCCGAAAGTTGTTCGGAGTCCCGGATGAGATCCCGGACGTCACGAGGAGTTCCGGAATGGTCCGGAGGTAAAGAATTATATATAGGAAGTGCTGTTTCGGCCATCGGGACAAGTTTCGGGGTCACCGATATTGTACCGGGACCACCGGAAGGGTCCCGGGGTCCACCGGGTGGGGCCACCTACCCCGGGGGGCCACATGGGCTGTAGGGGGTGCGCCTTGGCCTGTATGGGCCAAGGGCACCAACCCCAAGAGGCCCATGCGCCAAGAGATAAGGGAAAGGAAGAGTCCTAAAGGGGGAAGGCACCTCCGAGGTGCCTTGGGGAGGAGGGACTCCTCCCTGGCCGCACCCTTCCTTGGAGGAAGGGCCAAGGCTGCGCCCCTCCTCTCCCTTGGCCCTATATATAGTGGGGGGAAAGGGAGGGCAGCAAAACCTAAGCCCTGGCGCCTCCCTCTCCCTCCCAATGACACATCTCCCTCCTCCCGCAGCGCTTGGCGAAGCCCTGTTGGAATCCCGCTACTTCCACCACCAAGCCGTCGTGCTACTGGATCTCCATCAACCTCTCCTCTCCCCTTGCTGGATCAAGAAGGAGGAGACGTCGCTGCTCCGTACGTGTGTTGAACGCGGAGGTGCCGTCCGTTCGGCGCTAGGATCATCGGTGATTTGGATCACGACGAGTACGACTCCATCAACCCCGTTCTCTTGAACGCTTCCGCGCGCGATCTACAAGGGTATGTAGATCCACTCCTCCCTCGTTGCTAGATGACTCCATAGATAGATCTTGGTGACACGTAGGAAAATTTTGAATTTAATGCTACGTTCCCCAACAGTGGCATCATGAGCTAGGTCTATGCGTAGTTTCTATGCATGAGTAGAACACAAAGTAGTTGTGGGCGTTGATTTTGTTCAATATGCTTACCGTTACTAGTCCAATCTTGATTCGGTGGCATTGTGGGATGAAGCGGCCCGGACCGACCTTACACGTACTCTTACATGAGACTGGTTCCACCGACTGACATGCACTAGTTGCATAAGGTGGCTAGCGTGTGTTTGTCTCTCCCACTTTAGTCGGATCGGATTCGATGAAAAGGGTCCTTATGAAGGGTAAATAGCAATTGGCATATCACGTTGTGGTTTTTGCGTAGGTAAGAAACGTTCTTGCTAGAAACCCATAGCAGCCATGTAAAACATGCAAACAACAATTAGAGGACGTCTAACTTATTTTTGCAGGGTATGCTATGTGATGTGATATGGCCAAAAGGATGTGATGAATGATATATGTGATGTATGAGATTGATCATGTTCTTGTAATAGGAATCACGACTTGCATGTCGATGAGTATGACAACCGGCAGGAGCCATAGGAGTTGTCTTAATTTATTTATGACCTGTGTGTCAACATAAACGTCATGTAATTACTTTACTTTATTGCTAACCGTTAGCTGTAGTAGTAGAAGTAATAGTTGACGAGACAACTTCATGAAGACACGATGATAGAGATCATGATGATGGAGATCATGGTATCATGCCGGTGACGATGATGATCATGGAGCCCCGAAGATGGAGATCAAGAGGAGCAAAGTGATGATGGCCATATCATGTCACTATTTGATTGCATGTGATGTTTATCATGTTTATGCATCTTGTTTACTTAGAACGACGGTAGTAAATAATATGATCCCTCATAAAATTTCAAGAAGGTGTTCCCCCTAACTGTGCACCATTGCGAAAGTTCGTCGTTTCAAAGCACCACGTGATGATCGGGTGTGATAGATTTTTACGTTCACATACAACGGGTGTAAGACAGATTTACACACGCGAAACACTTAGGTTGACTTGACGAGCCTAGCATGTACAGACATGGCCTCGGAACACAAGAGACCGAAAGGTCGAGCATGAGTCGTATGGTAGATACGATCAACATGAAGATGTTCACCGATGATGACTAGTCCGTCTCACGTGATGATCGGACACGGCCTAGTTGACTCGGATCATGTAATCACTTAGATGACTAGAGGGATGTCTATCTGAGTGGGAGTTCATAAGATGAACTTAATTATCCTGAACATAGTCAAAAGGTCTTCGCAAATTATGTCGTAGCTCGCGCTTCAGTTCTACTGTTTAGATATGTTCCTAGAGAAAATTTAGTTGAAAGTTGATAGTAGTAATTATGCGGACTAGGTCCGTAAACTGAGGTTTGTCCTCATTGCTTCATAGAAGGCTTATGTCCTTAATGCACCGCTCAGTGTGCTGAACCTCGAACGTTGTCTATGGATGTTGCGAACATCTGACATACACATTTTGATAACTACGTGATAGTTCAGTTAAATGGCTTAGAGTTGAGGCACCGAAGACGTTTTGAAACGTCGCGAAACATATGAGATGTTTCGAGGGCTGCAATTGGGATTTCAGGCTCGTGCCCACGTCAAGAGGTATAAGACCTCCGACGATTTTCTTAGCCTGCAAACTAAGGGAGAAAAGCTCAATTGTTGAACTTATGCTCAGATTGTCTGAGTACAACAATCGCTTGAATCGAGTGGGAGTTGATCTTCCAGATGAAATAGTGATGGTTCTCCGAAGTCATTACCACCAAGCTGCTAGAGCTTCGTGATGAACTATAATATATCAGGGACATATATGATGATCCTTGAGATATTCGCGATGTTTGACACCACAAAAGTAGAAATCAAGAAGGAGCATCAATTGTTGATGGTTGGTGAAACCACTAGTTTCAAGAAGGGCAAGGGCGCGAAGGGATACTTCATGAAACAGCAATTCAGCTGCTGCTCTAGTGAAGAAACCCAAGGTTGAACCCAAACCCGAGACTAAGTGCTTCTGTAATAAGGGGAACAGCCACAGGAGCAGAATTACCCTAGATACTTGGTAGATGAGAAGGCTGGCAAGGTCGATAGAAGTATATTGGATATACATTGTGTTGATGTTTACTTTACTAGTACTCCTAGTAGCACCAGGGTATTAGATACCGGTTCGGTTGCTAAGTGTTAGTAACTCGAAATAAAAGCTACGGAATAAACGGAGACTAGCTAAAGGTGAGCTGACGATATGTGTTGGAAGTGTTTCCAATGTTAATATGATCAAGCATCACACGCTCCCTCTACCATCGAGATTGGTGTTTGCGTTGAGCATAGACATGATTGGATTATGTCTATCGCAATACGGTTATTCATTTAAGGAGAATAACGGTTACTCTGTTTATTTGAATAATACCTTCAATGGTCTTGCACCTAAAATGAATGGTTCATTGAATCTCGATCATAGTGATACACATGTTCATGCCAAAAGATATAAGATAGTAATGATAGTACCACCTACTTGTGGCACTGCCACTTAAGTCATATAAAACGCATGAAGAAGCTCCATGTTGATGGATCTTTGGACTCACTCATTTTTGAAAGGATTGAGACATGCGAACCATGTTTGTTGGTAGATATGCATGAAGAAACTCTATACAGATGGATCGTTTGGACTCACTTGATTTTGAATCACTTGAGACATGCAAATCATACCACATGGGCAAGATGACTGAAAGCCTCGTTTTCAGTAAAATGGAACTAGAAAGCAACTTGTTGGAAGTAATACATTTTGATGTGTGCAGTCCAATGAGTGCTGAGGCATGTAGTGGATATCGTTCTTACTTCACAGATAATTTGAGTAGATGTTGAGTACATTTACTTGATGAATCACGAGTCTGAATTATTGAAAGGTTCAAGTAATTTCAGGGTGAAGTTGAAAGATCGTCGTGACAAGAGGATAAAATATCTATGATATGATCATAGAGATGAATATCTAAATTACGAGTTTGGTACAGAATTAAGACATTGTGGAAATTGTTTCACAACTAATACAGCCTGGAACACCATAGTGTGATGGTGTGTCCGAACATCATAACTGCACCTTATTGGATATGATGCATACCATGATGTCTCTTATCGAATTACCACGATAGTTTATGGGTTAGGCATTAGAGACAACCGCATTCACTTTAAATAGGGCACCACGTAATTCCGATGAGATGACACCGTATGAACTATGGTTTAGAGAAACCTAAGCTGTCATTTCTTAAAAGTTTGGGGCTGTGATGCTTATGTGAAAAAGTTTCAGGCTGATAAGCTCGAACCCAAAGCGGATAAATGCATCTTCATAGGACACCCAAAATAGTTGGGTATACCTCCTGTCTCAGATCCGAAAGCAATAAGGGATTGTTTCTAGAATCGGGTCCTTTCTCGAGGAAAAGTTTCTCTCGAAAGAATTGAGTGGGAGGATGGTGGACACTTGATGAGGTTATTGAACCGTCTCTTCAACTAGTGTGTGGCAGAGCACAGGGAGTTGTTCCTGTGGCACCTACACCAATTGAAGTGGAAGCTTATGATAGTGATCATGAAACTTCAGATCAAGTCACTACCAAACCTCGTGGGATGACAAGGATGCATACTACTTCAGAGTGGTACGTAATCCTGTCTTGGAAGTCATGTTGCTAGACAACAATGAACCTACGAGCTATGGAGAAGCGATGGTGGGCCCGGATTCCGATAAATGGCTCGAGGCCATAAAATCCGAGAGAGGATCCATGTATGGAAACAAAGTGTAGACTTTGACAGAACGGCTCGATGGTCGTAAGGCTATTGAGTACAGATGGATTTTAAAAGGAAGACGGACAATGATGGTAAGTATCACCATTAAGAAAGCTCGACTTGTCGTTAAGATGTTTTCCGACAAGTTCAAGGAGTTGACTACGATGAGACTTTCTCACTCGTAGCGATGCTGAGAGTCTGTTGGAATTATATTAGCGATTACTACATTATTTATGAAATCTTGCAAATAGGATGTCAAAAACATTGTTTCCTCGACGATTTTTGAGGAAAGGTTGTATGTGATACAACCGGAAGGTTTTGTCAATCCTGAAAGATGCTAATAAGTATGCAAAGCTCCAGCAATCCTTTTAGGGACTGGAGTAAGAATCTCGGAGTTGGAATGTACGCTTTGATGAGATGATCAAAGGTTTTGGGTTTATACAAAGTTTATGAGAAACTTGTATTTCCAAAGAAGTGAGTGGGAGCACTATAGAATTTCTGATGAATATATGTTGTTGACATATTGTTGATCAGAAATGACGTAGAATTTCTGGAAAGCATATAGGGTTATTTGGAAAGTGTTTTTCAATGGAAAGCCTGGATTAAGCTACTTCAACGTTGAGCATCAAGATCTATAAGGATAGATCAAAACGCTTAATGGTACTTTCAAATGAGCACATACCTTGACATGATCTTGAAGGTGTTCAAGATGGATCAGTCAAAGAAGGAGTTCTTGCCTGAGTTGTAAGGTATGAAGTTAAGACTTAAAGCTCGACCATGGCAGAAGAAAGAGAAAGGACGAATGTCGTCTCCTATGCTTTTGTCATAGGCTCTATACGGTATGCCATGCTAAGTACCGCACCTGATGTGTGCCTTGCCACATATCTGGCAAGAGGGTACAAAGGTAATCTAGGAGTAGATCACCAGATAGCGGTCTAAATTATCCTTAGAGGAATAAGGATATGTTTCTCGGTTATGGAGGTGATAAAGAGTTCGACGTAAAGAGTTACGTCGATGCAAGCTTAACACCTATCCGGATAGCTTTGAGTAGAGATACCGGATACGTATAATGGAGCAACAATTTAGAATAGCTCCAAGTAGAACAGTTATTTGAAATGGCTCCAAATATAGCGTAGTAGCTGCATCTACAAGATGACATAGAGATTTGCGAAGTACATACGGATCTGAAAGATTCAGACCCGTTGACTATAACATCTCTCACAAGCATAACATGTTCAAACCCAGAACTCATCGAGTGTTAATCACATGGTAATGTGAACTAGATTATTGACTCTAGTAAACTCTTTGGGTGTTAGTAACATGGGGATGTGACCTTGAGTGTTAATCACATATCGATGTGAACTGGATTATTGACTCTAGTGCAAGTGGGAGACTGTTGGAAATATGCCCTAGAGGAAATAATAAATTAGTTATTATTATATTTCCTTGTTCATGATAATCGTTTATTATCCATGCTAGAATTGTATTGATAGGAAACTCAGATACATGTGTGGATACATAGACAACACCATGTCCCTAGTAAGCCTCTAGTTGACTAGCTCGTTGATCAATAGATGGTTACGGTTTCCTGACCATGGACATTGGATGTCATTGATAACGGGATCACATCATTAGGAGAATGATGTGATGGACAAAGACCCAATCCTAAGCCTAGCACAAGATCATGTAGTTCGTATGCTAAAGCTTTTCTAATGTCAAGTATCATTTCCTTAGACCATGAGATTGTGCAACTCCCGGATACCATAGGAGTGCTTTGGGTGTGCCAAACGTCACAACGTAACTGGGTGGCTATAAAGGTACACTACAGGTATCTCCAAAAGTGTCTGTTGGGTTGGCACGAATCGAGACTGGGATTTGTCACTCCGTGTAAACGGAGAGGTATCTCTGGGCCCACTCGGTAGGACATCATCATAATGTGCACAATGTGATCAAGGAGTTGATCACGGGATGATGTGTTACGAAACGAGTAAAGAGACTTGCCGGTAACGAGATTGAACAAGGTATCGGGATACCGATGATCGAATCTCGGGCAAGTATCGTACCGATAGACAAAGGGAATTGTATACGGGATTGATTAAGTCTTGACATCGTGGTTCATCCGATGAGATCATCGTGGAACATGTGGGAGCCAACATGGGTATCCAGATCCCGCTGTTGGTTATTGACCGGAGAGTCATCTCGGTCATGTCTGCATGTCTCCCGAACCCGTAGGGTCTACACACTTAAGGTTCGGTGACGCTAGGGTTATAGAGATATTAGTATGCAGTAACCCGAAAGTTGTTCGGAGTCCCGGATGAGATCCCGGACGTCACGAGGAGTTCCGAAATGGTCCGGAGGTAAAGAATTATATATAGGAAGTGCTATTTCGGCCATCGGGACAAGTTTCGGGGTCACCGGTATTGTACCGGGACCACCGGAAGGGTCCCGGGGGTCCACCGGGTGGGGCCACCTACCCCGTGGGGCCACATGGGCTGTAGGGGTGTGCGCCTTGGCCTGTATGGTCCAAGGGCACCAGCCCCAAGAGGCCCATGCGCCAAGAGATAAGGAAAGGAAGAGTCCTAAAGGGGGAAGGCACCTCCGAGGTGCCTTGGGGAGGAGGGACTCCTCCCGGCCGCACCCTTCCTTGGAGGAAGGGCCAAGGCTGCGCCCCCCCCCTCTCCCTTGGCCCTATATATAGTGGGGGGAAAGGGAGGGCAGCAAAACCTAAGCCCTGGCGCCTCCCTCTCCCTCCCAATGACACATCTCCCTCCTCCCGCAGCGCTTGGCGAAGCCCTGTTGAAATCCCGCTACTTCCACCACCAAGCCGTCGTGCTGCTGGATCTCCATCAACCTCTCCTCCCCCCTTGCTGGATCAAGAAGGAGGAGACGTCGCTGCTCCGTACGTGTGTTGAACGCGGAGGTGCCGTCCGTTCGGCGCTAGGATCATCGGTGATTTGGATCACGACGAGTACGACTCCATCAACCCCGTTCTCTTGAACGCTTCCGCATGCGATCTACAAGGGTATGTAGATCCACTTCTCCCTCGTTGTTAGATGACTCCATAGATAGATCTTGGTGACACGTAGGAAAATTTTGAATTTAATGCTACGTTCCCCAACAAAGGGTCCCTTAGTGGAATCACGGCATCTTGCATTGTGCGAGGGCGTGAGGAGATTACGGTGGCCCTAGTGGCTTCTTGGGGAGCATTGTGCCTCCACACCGCTCTAAATGGAGATTAGCATCCGCAAGGGTGTGAACTTTGGGATACTTCATAGTGGGAAGTAAAATGTTGTGCGCGGACATAGCCTAACTTTGACTTTTGGGAGATCGACCAGTCGGCATAAGACTAGTCACAATAGGTAGTAACATAGACTAGTAACATGCCTATGTTATTAGTCTATATTACTACCTCTATAGTGGAGAGTAACATATGTGTGGTAACATGGAGAACTTCATTTATTAGGCTATAGACACATTTTGCCTTGATATGTGTGATGTTACTCATACTAGTAGTAACTAGCTATGTTACCACTTTCATCCATTTCATCATTTATTGCATGCCACATCATCTATTTGACCTAGATATGTGTGATGTTACTACTTATGTTACTCCCATTGTGGGTAGTCTAAGAAATGAAGAAAGGGATGAAAGTGGTAACATAACTAGTTACTACTAGTATAAGTAACATCACACATATCAAAACAAGATGTGTCTATAATCTAATAAATGAAGTGTTTCATGTTATCACACATATATTACTCCCCATTATAGAGGTAGTAACATTATAGAGGTAGTAACATGGGCATGTTACTAGTCTATGTTATTACCCATTGTGGCTAGTCTAATGCACGCTCTTGTTCATTAAAAATTCAGAGCTCAAAGAAAAGAGGTACTAGCAGCACAAATTACGCGCACGGGCGCTCAAACTCAGAGGAGCGACCGACAGACATCTCCTCTCCATGCTTATGCATGATTGTACGTGATCGCTCGTGCAATGACCATTGACTGCCACTTCTTAATGTGATCTATACTTATATGCAGTATCTTAATATTCCTCCCGTGGCTCGGTGTACTCCAGTTGCTACTGAGCACTGCCCAATGGAGTGTAGTTGACATCGGGGAGCCAGCTACGTCCATGCATGCACGGATGGCCCCGATCGAGGAGGACCGGACAGGTGAGGAATCTAGCCCGATCGACCATGTGGGCGCGTGATCTGTGATGCGCCATGCATCGTGATCACGCGCACGTCTCATCTCGACCCTCAACAGTTCGAAGATGGAACTGGTTGCGAGTGTGAACAGCTGGTTCAAATGGTCTATGCATGCAGATCGAGGTTGATGGCACCATCAGTGGCTCAGCGCAGAGCTTGGTACACTTTCAGCACACCGAACAATGCAGCAGTCAGAGCTTGCACGCGTGCATGTGTGATAAAAACACAATTCAAGTGTGTTGATGTTTCGTTAATTCGTTTCGTGCATATGCATGCGTTTGGGGTTTGCATACACATGTACATGTAACAGATGAATGTACAGTACACTCGAGGCTTTTGATGTACGATGTCTTTTTCTGAAAGATAATATAGGAACACCACACCACTCTCCCCACTCACTGAACTATGCCCCTGCCCCAGCAAGATGCAGTGTGAACCTCGATAGGATCCAGAAAAGGAGTCTTAGAGTCAGATGGTGCCAATGGTGTGCAAGTCAAAGGGTCCCAGATGTACATAGGCATGATTATTGGTACAAGTTAGTAGATACCAAGTATTCTCTTTGTCCCCAAATAAGTGACTCAACTTTGTACTAAACCGAGGGAGCACATAGAAAACTCTCGTCTTCTTCAGCTGCGTATGACCAGGTCGTATAGGGCGTGATCAGCCTAGAAAACTGAAAGGTTACAATGTGACACTGGTCCAAATAGGATCTTCGCAGAATTGCTATCTCCTTTGCAACAGGGTCATCTCATCCCTTGACTTTGCGCACCAAAGCTCAGCATGCCAATGAACTAATGCACAGAAACACGTACTGCTTTTAGATCTGTTCTGCAGACCAATCACTTCATCCATCATAACTACCTGTCATAAATGTACTAGCTGTTGATCTACGGATTCTCTCTTACTGTAAATGGTAAGAGACAAGACAGGTTCTGAGCATCTGAACGAATGCCACATGAGCAACTCTATCTGCATTAATATGGCCAAAGAAATACATTACTACTTTAGTAAGTGGCATATGGATACTTTATAATCGTAACAATTTTCTCGGAGAACAAGAATAAATCGTCATCTGATAACCCGGTCCAAGATCCACAAGAACAATTCCAAGATAACACCAAATGCAGTCCTCAATTCTCAAGAACGATAATTCCTCTGACCATAAAAACGATTCTTGGGCCCTGTCTGCAAGGCCGTCAGCTAGCTCCAACTCTCACAGCTCAAATCACTTTCAGCATCTATCAACAGGACATGAGCTTTCATACTACAAAAGCAGAGTGAGTTCTTCAGATTACAGAAATGTCACACTTTCCAAAGAAAAGAAACGCAGAAACATATTATGGAAGGCCACCTTTCTACATCATGTCTCTCACTGGTGGTAATATAAGAGGATTTCTGAATGTTAGAACAGATCTTCCCACCTGAAAGCTGCAGAATATTTCTTAAGCTTTCTTATATATGCGACTTTCAGGCTTTGCGACCCGGTCCTGATGATGGCTTAGCCAAGTAAACCAGCAAAACTCTGGCGTTTGTTTCTAGCTCGCCTTTTGACAGGATTAGTAGTGATCAGTGATCAGTGACCAGAACGTGCTTGATTTCGACGTGCTGTTGCAGTGGAATGTATACAGCTGTTGTACTGACTACTGCTCGCTGCTGCTTTTCTGGTAAGCTCGAATGCACCGATACGGATACGGGTATCAGTATCGGGCCAATATGGATACGTAAATTCATCATTTTGAAAAAGTGTCAATACGGATACGTTTTACTATTTATTTATTTTTCAAAAAAAAGGGATTCAGAATGTCAACCGTGACCTTTCTACATCCATGGATTACATGGTTCCCTGTCTTCTTTAGCAAATGAGCAGAAACTCTAGAGTAGCTACTCAAAGCTTCATGACCACAGTAGTCGCATTTCCATTTAGTGTTGCCCCCTCCAGGTGTTTTCTCTATGATTTGAACATGGCTCCACAATGGTGCCCTTAGATTTGTAGGTACAGTAGGAGGTTCAGCAGGAGGAGATGAGAAAAATGAGATCTTCACAGATCAGAGGAGAAAGAAGAGGGGATGAGCTTGGCTGGGCAGGAAAAAGGAGAAGAGGCGTTGGTGAGGAGTAGTAGGTCGTCGCCGGCTAGCCGCCACTGCCGCCGGCCCTGAGTGAGTAGCTGCTAGGTACGCAGCCACCAGCCGCCGCCTGGTGTGAGCTCAGGAGGGAGGAAAGAAAACTGGGAGGGAAAGGAAGGGGGCATTGGGGTACTAGGGTTGCTGTCTGCCTCTTAACTGGGCTGAGTGGTCTCTTATATGGGCTTGGTCGTATGCAAAACGATCTGAAAAAGTATCCTTCAAGTATCTGAATTGTTTTAAATCCTTTATTCATGGATACTCCTTGGATACGTATCGGGGACGTATCGAAGAAGTATCGGTATCGGATACGCTAGTTGCGTGAAGTATCGGTGCATTCGAGCTGGTAAGACTGCAGGAGTCTCCGTTTGAACATGGAAAAGATTCCAGCCCATGGCAAGTTAGCAAATGGTGCGTCGTTTTCATCATATATATGCAGGAGCTTTTCAGAGATTCTTAGTTCGGACAAGGAATAATTTGGGAAATCTGTCATTTGAGGAACCATGTGCTAGAACTAGAAGGGTTCATGATTCTTTCCTCCCCTACAAGCAGTGATTTCAAAGATGCATGCCCCTCTGTTAAAAAAGAAGAAGATGCATGCCAAAGATTTAATCCCTTTCTTGGACAGGTAAATTAATCAATCATCAGAGCTGGCTCGGTATTTGAAGACAGAGACAAGATGGCCACTGGTCCAAGTTGAACCATGCTTTTGAGAGCAGTCCAAGGGTAGAACTTGACTTGGGGTGAGGTTAATTAACTAGTCCCACTATTTAACCGGTTGAAGTCAAGCTAGCTACTAGCCTCAAGTCACCATTGCATCATGACTTGGAGGCATCAACCATCAAGGTTTTGATTAAAACAAAAACTGCTCCAATGTATAGAGGTCGCTTATGCCATAAGCAAACTGTCATGCGTACGGAATCTTCAGTTGTTTGTAACTGTTGACCAGTTGACACTGTGCACGGAGAAAGCTACTCCCTCCATGAAAATCCATCTCTGCACCCGCGCTGACGAAAAAAAAATCAAAATAAATACTAAAAATTTTCAAAAAAATCCAATTTTTTTTGTCCGATAGTCAATTTGATGCGTGATGTCCGCTCCAATTTTTAAATCATTTGGACATCTGAGGAGCTCTCGGCAAAAAAGACAAATTGGGGGTCCGATAGTCAATTTAATGCGTGAGGTCCGCTCCAATTTTTAAATCATTTGGACATCTGAGGAGCTCTCGGCAAAAAAGACAAATTGGGGGTCTATAAAAAAGTTTACTATTTATATACTCTTTTGGCCTGATTTGTCTTTTTTGCTGAGAGCTTCTCAAATGTCCAAATTATTTGAAATTTGAAGCGGGCCTCACCCATCAAATTTTCTAACGCACATTTTTTTTGCAATTTTTTTTATTTTTTTTATGATTTTTTTTCTAACCAGGTGCATATGAGTCTGGGCATTGAAACGCCCTACTCCTCTCTCCAATCCTCTTTACTCTGCGTTTTAGATTTGTGTCCAGTCAAACTTTGTAAAGTTTGACCACCTTTATATTATAATATATCACTATCTACAATAAGAAATATATATACTATGAAACTATATCTCATAATAAATCTAATGATATTGATTTGGCATTGTAAATGTTGATACTTATCTACAAGTTTGGCCAAAATAGAGATACTTTGACTTCGGACAAAATTTATATCCAGACTAAAAAGGACCGGAGGAGTACATACGGTCCTTGTTTCTAGACAGATATGATGCCGCTAGCTAGCTTAGGCTGCTGCCAATGCATGGATGCTTAGATGAGGTGGTAAGCACATTAAATAGCTTAGCAACTATACTCCCCAATGCATAGGTGCTTAGCTTATACTCCCTCCTTTTCGGTTTATAAGGCTCAATTCAAAAATTTCACCAACCAAGGTAGATGGTGAGTGGTGAAATACTTTTTATAGGTTTGCAAAAGCACCTAATTAATGTTTTTGTTTTTCTCAAAAAATTATGTTTATTATTGCAATGTATACATGCATAAAGTACATGCATTGGTCAATTCTCTTTTAATTCTTGCTTGCAATGATTTAATGCACCTTGAAATCTGAACATGTGATGGGAAACAATCAAATTGAGCCTTATAAAATGGAAAAACTAAAATTTTAAGATAAGCCCCCAGAAATGAGGGAGTAGTTGCTAAGCTTGCTTCATTTAATAATTTAGCAACTAAAGCTTTTCATGTATTGGTGGACTTCCTTTCTTTAAATGTTTTGCCTAGGTTCACTCGCTTAGCATTGTTCTTTCCTGAGGTCATCACACTCATCTCTCTCCTCTTAAATAACTCGTCACATCAGATTTTTTACCTACGTGGAAGGCTTAACACCTGTACAAGGTGGAGCATCGGGAGGGGCCTTAGCTAAGTAGAGTAGTTGTAGAAATACTTGTGTCGCGTGCAAGTAGTTCGCTCTTTGATCTATGCATCTTTCTGTATCCGGGGAAGCAAGGGGATGCAAGCTCTGCCGGCGGCCGGGGAGAGGGACTTGGGCGGAGCACCGGCTTCCCAGAAATAGTAGCTATGCTATATATTGCTAGCCCCGTTCAAAGGCCAGAACGGTCGTCATGCATGTCCAAGTTTCCCCGGGCGTGACCAAGTGTACGTAACTCGTGCCCTCTTGGTCAGCATTCTCAGGCGTAATCAGTCTCACTCCGTGCTCTCTCCTCCGTCCATCAAGAGCCACCGCATGAAACTACCTGTTCTGAAAAAGAACTTTACCTGCCACCGCAAGAAGGAATCATGCCACAAAATCATCGAAAATACTATTGATCTGAATCCAAGAGCGTACTGTTGTTCTGAATCCAAATAAGCTCCATGTTTTCTGACGTGTCGCCGAAGCAGAATATATCTAGGAGGAGGAGAAGGACCATGATGCTCCATGATGCTTGCTGTCGTAGCGATCGTGCTGATTAGGTGAGGATGGCATTGGCCCAACGATTTTACCATCCCAAACTGTTCAACGATGTCAAACCTCTGCAGTTACAACGTACGTGCGCCCTCACCACAAAGGTAGCAAGGGTGGATAAATAATTATAAGGGGTTTGGACTCTGGCTAACTTGCTAAATTAAGCACTAAAATAAGGGTACATATGGGTTTGTAGCTTAGCAGTTTGGTCTGGCATTTGACTTGCATGCTGTTGTCTTCCTGTGTGTAAATATATATATTATCCAGTAAGCTAAGCTACCAGGTCGCATCATCTAGCAATTGTTTCCGGGACAAAATAAAGTATCCTTGTTTTTTTTCCTTGAGGAAGTTAAATAAAGTGTCCTTGTTAATTAATTTATGGACATCAGTTGTCCTCACGTACCCTGTTGCATCTGACGCAGATCTGCATTTGACTCTGGTTTGGCCGGTTGCAACAGTTTATGTTTTGTCTGACAACAGCAGGGCCGATGACTCGGCAAACTGCCGAGTTAGTAAACAGTGACAAAAGATTCCTACTCCGTTCGAATAGTGCTCCTACACCATAGTTAATTAACAAGTTTTTTCACGTACTATATCAGCCATGTCTGTGTGTCAACTCTGAATCCCGTTTGCAGCTGAGACTGATCAAGGACTTCCATTCAGGCCAAGCGTTGATGGGCTCCAAATCTCATTATTGACATGGTTGTTGAACGTTGAGTAAGCATCAACAGCTTAAAATAATTTTGTTGACGCGTAGATTGTGGTCGTGGTGTGTCAAGACCGAGTCGTGGTATGTTGTAGATCCGAGCACTTAATGACGTAAAGTACCTCGGTGCATAGAATCATCACAAACATAACAATTTGATAGCAGTTTTTGTCTATTCGATATGTGTCTGAACCCATGAATGCGTCACCCATTTCGTCTGATGTCCTAATTCAAAAACAGTTAACTTAAGTACTTTAAAGTTCTTCCCGAATCATTCCCCTCTCCCTCCAGAGGCAATCTAGAGGCTATTAGGGTTCCGGCTCCCCTTGCCAACACTACCTCCGATACGAACCGCATTGGCGGAGGCAGGATTCTTGAATTGGGTGTGCAAAGAGCATGAAGCCTGATGTTTTACTAGCTAATTATAAGATTGACACGGATTTTTTAGTTCCACTCTCCAAAATAATGGGTCCTTAAGTGGCTCCACCCCTACCCTCCCTCCCCCGACGACCCACCTCGTTGACCCCGGCTCCCGGCCCCTCGTTGACGGGAGTTATCCCATCGTTTAAAGGTAATCTTAGTGTCTCGATCGAGGTAGTGAGGCAGTGGCGATGTCCTTTTGGAGGTCACTTCGTATATGTGTCATGAGCCCCTGAACATTTTTTTTGAGTAACGAGTTGTTGGAGGTCCGCTTTGCGGGATTCCGAACACCATGCGGAGGTCCGCTTGACCCATTGTCAGTTGGACCATGTCCTTACAACTCATGTGCTTTGTCCGTTAGGTTCGCTTGGCCCACCTCTGATGTCCAGATTTGATGCCTATTTGAAAGACATGGTTGAATGACTGGCTCCGGTATCCTGTCAGTGGATGCCTCAAATTTCTCACTCAAGTTGTAGCTTATAGCATCTCCAACGCTATCTGCTAAAATGGAGACACTATCTATATTCTGTTGATCTAATGGAAGTTAAATTTGAGCATTTTGTAAGTCACATATTCACTCAAATATCTTACAGCCAGTTTGCGCATTCTACATGGTCAATCATCCAAGTAGCGTCCAATGTGTCTCCGCCAACATGTGTTGCCGGTATTTTTGGTCATTGGTTGGATGGTGTTCCAGATAGGTTTAAAACACTAATAAGGATGGGAGCGCATGCCTTGTTACGGCCATTTTGACCATGTAGAAATAATTTGGCCTTTAATAGCAAAATTTTGTTCTCCTTTGCAAGTTATTCTCTGTTGTACGCACTTGCTTCGTATGTGGTTCATGCCACATCGAACGGAGTGTCAACCGTTGTTCAAGGTGGTGTGTATGCGATTGAAGAAGGTGGCTATGAAGGTTTTTACCCAACATGTGTAGCAACATAATCTCCGGATCAGTTCACAACCCCCTTAGACATAGGTTTTAGTGTCTGTCATATGACTTTCGCTGCCAAATGTCGATTTTGCTTTTTCAATTTGTCTGACTGACTGTTGGTACTGGTCTTGTGCATCTTAACTATGCTGAGGCTTGGTGTTGCTCACTATGTTTTGTATCCGTTTGATGCTACATTTTCAATTAATAAAAGTGTCCTTTATCTGGAAAATACAACTTCTGGCCAGGGTACGCCCTCCTTTAGGGGAAGAAAATTCTCATAATCTTGTACTCCTGCAAACACGAAGCTTAGAGCATCTTCAACAGCCGCGCCAAACTAGCGCCGTGCCGCAAAATTCCCCGTTTTAGCGTGCCCGCAACCGGAATAGTTGCTCCAGCGGGCGCGCGAAAACGGCGCGCGCGGCATATGTAGTTCAGCACGCGGGCCGAAACTCAATCGCGCGCCGCTTATTTGCTGCGCCCGCCCCCGCGCGCTGGACTCTCGCGCGCTCGCTCGCATCTCCCACCCCCCATCCAGCCGCGCCGCCGCCGCCGACCGCGTCACCCGGCGACCGTTCCGGCGCTTCCCCGGCCTATCACCGCCCCGCGGCTGCTTCTCCAGCCCCCCTCTAGTCCTGCCGCCCCTCACGCGCGCTGGTCCTCCGACGAACAGCGCCCGCGCGCTCGCTGCCGGTCGGCGCCCGCAAGGTGTGGACAAAATGCCTAGAAGGTATGTATTGCTCAAAAGCCATGAATTTCGTGCATGTTGATTGTAGTTTTTTATAGCATAGTATTGAACATTGTAGATGAGTTCGTCGTATGATTCTTCCGAAGAAGAATTTGACATGGAAGAGAAGGAGGATCTTGCAATGATCCTAGCTATACATATCAATAAAAAACCGAAGCACGGTGGTTCGGTTATGGGTCGGCAGAAAATTTGTAGGGATAGGATCGATGCCCACAACATATTGATCAGACATTATTTTGCGAAGAATCCCACATACCCCGAGTCATATTTTCGTCGCCGGTTTAGGATGAGCACTGATACGTCTCCAACGTATCTATAATTTTTGATTGCTCCATGCTATATTATCTACTGTTTTGGACTATATTGGGCTTTATTTTTCACTTTTATATTATTTTTGGGACTAACCTATTAACTGAAGGCCCAGCCCAGAATTGTTGTTTTTTTTGCCTATTTCGGTGTTTCGAAAAACAGAATATCAAACGGAGTCCAAACGAAATAAAATCTTCGGAAACGTGATTTTCTCACCGAACATGATCCAGGAGACTTGGACCCTGCTCCAAGGAACAAAAGAGGCGGTCACGAGGGTGGGGGGCACCCCCCCTAGGGCGCGCCCCCTGCCTCGTGGGCCCCTCGTTGCTCCTCCGGCGTACTTCTTCCTCCTATATATACACACGTACACCCAAACGATCAGAACAGGAGCCAAAAACCTAATTCCACCGCCGCAACTTTCTGTATCCACGAGATCCCATCTTGGGGCCTGTTCCGGAGCTCCGCTGGAAGAGGATCGTCATCACGGAGGGCTTCTACATCATCCTAGCCCCTCCGATGAAGTGTGAGTAGTTTACCTCAGACCTTTGGGTCCATAGTTAGTAGCTAGATGGCTTCTTCTCTCTCTTTGAATCTCAATACAAAGTTCTCCTCCTCTCTTGTGGAGATCTATTTGATGTAATCTTCTTTTTGCGGTGTGTTTGTTGAGACCAATGAATTTTGGGTTTATGATCAAGTCTATCTATGAATAATATTTGAACCTTCTCTGAATTCTTTTATGTATGATTGGTTATCTTTGCAAGTCCCTTCGAATTATCCGTTTGGTTTGGCCAACTAGATTGGTACTTCTTGCCATGGGAGAAGTGCTTAGCTTTGGGTTCGATCTTGCGGTGTCCTTACCCAGTGAAAGAAGGGGCAGCAAGGCAAGTATTGTATCGTTGCCATCGAGGATAACAAGATGGGGTTTACTTCATATTGCATGAATTTATCTCTCTACATCATGTCATCTTGCTTAAGGCGTTACTCTGTTTTTAACTTAATACTCTAGATGCATGCTGGATAGCGGTCGATGAGTGGAGTAATAGTAGTAGATGCAGAATCGTTTCGATCTACTTGTAACGGACGTGATGCCTATATACATGATCATGCCTAGATATTCTCATAACTATACTCAATTCTGTCAATTGCTCAACAGTAATTTGTTCACCCACCGTAGAATACTTATGCTCTTGAGAGAAGCCACTAGTGAAACCTATGGCCCCCGGGTCTATTCTCATCATATCAATCTCCATCACTTTAATCTTGCTTTGCTTTTTACTTTGCCTTTACTTTTTTACTTTGCATCTTTATACCAAAAATACCAAAAATATTATATCTATCAGATCTCACTCTCGTAAGTGATCATGAAGGGATTGACAACCCCTAATCGTGTTTGTTGCGAGTAGCTATCGCTTTGTGCAGGTACGAGGGACTTGAGCGTGGCCTCCTACTGGATTGATACCTTGGTTCTCAAAAACTGAGGGAAATACTTACGCTACTCTGCTGCATCATCCCTTCCTCTTCGGGGAAAACCAACGCAAGCTCAATACGTAGCAAGAAGGATTTCTGGCGCCGTTGCCGGGGAGTCTACGCAAAAAGTCAACATACCAAGTACCCATCACAATCCCTATCTCTCGCATTACATTATTTGCCATTTGCCTCTCGTTTTCCTCTCCCCCACTTCACCCTTGCCGTTTTATTCGCCCCCTCTCTCTATATCCTCCCTCTCTATTTGCCTCTTTTGCCCGTTTGCTTTTTGTTTGCTCGTATGGTTGGAATAGTCATTTATTCATTACTAAACAGAGAAGCTAAGATCTATGGATCCTCATCCACTTGCCAATCTTTTTAAGAGATCCAATTATGATGAACCAAG
The DNA here is from genome assembly GCF_003073215.2 of Triticum urartu. NCBI lineage: Eukaryota > Viridiplantae > Streptophyta > Magnoliopsida > Poales > Poaceae > Triticum > Triticum urartu. Next base: position 553,157,780 of record NC_053022.1, on the reverse strand, counting down.
TTTTATTCGCCCTTGCCGTTTTATTCGCCCCCTCTCTCTATATCCTCCCTCTCTATTTGCCTCTTTTGCCCGTTTGCTTTTTGTTTGCTCGTATGGTTGGAATAGTCATTTATTCATTACTAAACAGAGAAGCTAAGATCTATGGATCCTCATCCACTTGCCAATCTTTTTAAGAGATCCATTTGCCTCTCGTTTTCCTCTCCCCCACTTCACCCTTGCCGTTTTATTCGCCCCCTCTCTCTATATCCTCCCTCTCTATTTGCCTCTTTTGCCCGTTTGCTTTTTGTTTGCTCGTATGGTTGGAATAGTCATTTATTCATTACTAAACAGAGAAGCTAAGATCTATGGATCCTCATCCACTTGCCAATCTTTTTAAAAGATCCTCATCCTAGTGATTTGGATGCACTAGATTATCTTTATAAGGTTTTGCCTGAAATCCGTAAAGTGACTCGCGATAGATCTTTGAATAAACAGCATGATTGCAATGATTCTATTATAAATTATTTTGATGTCAATTGTGCTAATAAGATGCAAAACCCTAATCTTGGGGATGCTAGTTTTGCTATGTCTACTACTTGTTTCAATGATCATGATTGGGGTGATTCTTCTTATGATCTTGAAAATTTATTTAAGCCCCATGATGAATATGAGATTGATAATATTGTTTGCAATATTATTGAAAGTGGGTTTGGAAGAATGTCAACTTTAGATCCCACATATTTAGAGAATGTTCAATCTTATGAAGTTTTTGATAAAAGTGCGTTTGGGAAGGTCATGACTTTAGGTAATGTTAATCCCACTATTTCGGAAAAGTGCCAACTTTGCATGCATGTGGATCATGTTGAGAATATTTTATGTGATAGCTATATTGTTGAATTTGCTTATGATCCTACATGTAATTACTATGAGAGAGGAAAATATGGTGGTAGAAATTTTCATGTTACTAAATTACCTCTCGTTATGTTGAGATTGCTATTGTTTCTTTCCTCTTCCTTGCATATGCTAGTTTTTGCTTGCCTTGATAATTTGTTTGCCTATAAGATGCCTATGCATAGGAAGTATGTTAGACTTAGATGTGTTTGTCACATGCTTTATGATGCTCCTTTTGTGCTTCAATTCTTGTCTTTCATGTGAGCATCATTAAAATTATCAATGCCTAGCTATAAGGCTTTAAAGAAAAGCGCTTGTTGGGAGACATCCCAATATTTTTCCTTGCTGTTATTTAACAAATAAGTTATTTAGCCTCTGTTTTGGTTGTGTTTTTTGTGTTTAATTAGTGTTTGTGCCAAGTAGAACCGTTGGGAAGACTTGGGGAAAGTCTTGTTGAACTTGCTGTAAAAAACAGAAACTTTAGCGCTCACGAGAACTGCTGTCATTTTTATTTGAAGAGTGCTATTTAGTTAATTAATTTTTCATATGATTAATAGATACATTCCTCACACCCAGAAATTTATTTTAGAATTTTTGGGGTTCCAGATCTTGCGCTAGCTACAGATTACCATAGACTGTTCTGTTTTTGACAGATTCTGTTTTTCATGTGTTGTTTGCTTATTTTGATGAATCTGTGGCTAGTAAAATAGTTTATAATCCATAGAGAAGTTGGAATACAGTAGGTTTAACACCAATATAAATAAAGAATGAGTTAATTACAGTACCTTGAAGTGGTCTTTTGTTTTCTTTCGCTAACGGAGCTCACGAGTTTTCTATTTTGAGTTTTGTGTTGTGAAGTTTTCAAGTTTTGGGTGAATTCTTTTGATGAATCATGGAACAAGGAGTGGCAAGAGCCTAAGCTTGGGGATGCCCATGGCACCCCCAAGATAATCCAAGGACACCAAAAAGTCAAAGCTTGGGGATGCCCCGGAAGGCATCCCCTATTTCGTCCACTTCCATCGGTAGTTTACTTGGAGCTATATTTCTATTCACCAACATGATATGTGTTTTGCTTGGAGCGTCTTGTATTATTTGTGTCTTTGTGTCTTAGTATGCCACAATCATCCTTGCTGTACACACCTTTTGAGAGAGCCACACATGAATTAAAATTTGATAGAATACTCTATGTGCTTCACTTATATCTTTTGAGCTAAGTAGTTTTGCTCTATGTGCTTCAGTTATATCTTTTGAGCTAAGTAGTTTTGCTCTATGTGCTTCACTTATATCTTTTGAGCTAGATAATTTTGCTCTATGTGCTTCACTTATATCTTTTGAGCGTTATAATTTTGCTCTATGTGCTTCACTCAGATCTTTTAGAGCACGGTGGTGGATTCATTTTAAAGAAACTATTGATCTCTCATGCTTCACTTAAATTATCTTGAGAATCTTAATAGCATGGTAATTTTCTTAATAATAATATGCTTGGTATTCAAGATTTGTGAAACTTTCTTTTGAGTGTGTTGAATACTAAGAAAAGATTGAAGCATAATAATTGTTTTGAGATATGGAGGTGATAATATTAAAGTCATGCTAGTTGAGTAGTTGTGAATTTAAAGAATACTTGTGTTAAAGTTTGTGATTCCTGTAGCATGCACGTATGGTGAACCGTTATGTGACGAAGTCGGAGCATGATTTATTTATTGATTGTCTTCCTTATGAGTGGCGGTCGGGGACGAGCGATGGTCTTTTCCTACCAATCTATCCCCCTAGGAGCATGCGTGTAATACTTTGCTTTGATAACTTCTAGATTTTTGCAATAAGTATATGAGTTTTTTATGACTAATGTTGAGTCCATGGATTATACGCACTCTCACCCTTCCACCTTTGCTAGCCTCTCTAATACCGCGCACCTTTCGCCGGTATCATACACCTACCATATACCTTCCTCAAAACAGCCACCATACCTACCTATTATGGCATTTCCATAGCCATTCCGAGATATATTGCCATGCAACTTTCCACCATCTAGTTCATCATGACACATTCATCATTGTCATATTGCTTACCATGATCATGTAGTTGACACAGTATTTGTGGCAAAGCCACCGTTCATAATTTCTTCATACTTGTCACTCTTGATTCATTGCATATCCCGGTACACTGCCGGAGGCATCCATATAGAGTCATACTTTGTTTTAGAATCGAGTTGTAATCATTGAGTTGTAAATAAATAGAAGTGTGATGATCATCATTCAATAGAGCATTGTCCCAATAAAAAAAAGAGAAAGGCCAAAGAAAAAAAAAAGAAGGCCCAAAAAAGGGGCAATGCTACTATCCTTTTTTCCACACTTGTGCTTCAAAGTAGCACCATGATATAGCGAGTCTCATATATTGTGCTTCAAAGTAGCACCACGTTCTTCATATAGAGAGTCTCATATGTTGTCACTTTCATATACTAGTGGAAATTTTACATTATAGAACTTGGCTTGTATATTCCAATGATGGGCTTCCTCAAAAATTGCCCTAGGTCTTCGTGAGCAAGCAAGTTGGATGCACACCTACTAGTTTCTTTTGTTGAGCTTTCATACATTTATAGCTCTAGTGCATCCGTTGCATAGCAATCCCTACTCACTCACATTGATATCTATTGATGGGCATCTCCATAGCCTGTTGATACGCCTAATTGATGTGAGACTATCTTCCCCTCCTTTTTGTCTTCTCCAGAACCACCATTCTATTCCACCTATAGTGCTATATCCATGGCTCATGCTCATGTATTGCGTGAAGATTGAAAAAGTTTTAAAAAAGTTAGAGTATGAAACAATTGCTTGGCTTGTCATCGGGGTTGTGCATGATTTAAATACTTTGTGTGGTGAAGATGGAGCAAAGCCAGACTATATGATTTTGTAGGGATAACTTTCTTTGGCCATGTTATTTTGAGAAGACATAATTGCTTTGTTAGTATGCTTGAAGTATTGTTATTTTTATGTCAATATAAACTTTTGTTTTGAATCTTTCTAATCTGAATATTCATACCACAATTAAGAAGATTTGCATTGAAATTATGCCAAGTAGCACTCCGCATCAAAAATTCTCTTTTTATCATTTACCTACTCGAGGACGAGCAGAAATTAAGCTTGGGGATACCTGATACGTTTCCAACGTATCTATAATTTTTAATTGCTCCATGCTATATTATCTATTGTTTTGGACTATATTGGGCTTTATTTTCCATTTTTATATTATTTTTGGGACTAACCTATTAACCGAAGGCCCAACCCAGAATTGTTGTTTTTTTGCCTATTTCAGTGTTTCGAAGAAACGGAATATCAAACGGAGTCCAAACGGAATAAAATCTTCGGGAACGTGATTTTCTCACCGAACGTGATCTAGGAGACTTGGACCCTACTCCAAGGAACAAAAGAGGCGGTCACGAGGGTGGGGGCGCCCTCCTAGGGCGCGCCCCCCTGCCTCGTGGGCCCCTCGTTGCTCCTCCGGCGTACTTCTTCCTCCTATATATACACACGTACCCCCAAACGACCAGAACAGGAGCCAAAAACCTAATTCCACCGCCGCAACTTTCTGTATCCACGAGATCCCATCTTGGGGCCTGTTCCGGAGCTCCGCCGGAAGAGGACCGTCATCACGGAGGGCTTCTACATCATCCTAGCCCCTCCGATGAAGTGTGAGTAGTTTACCTCAGACCTTCGGGTCCATAGTTAGTAGCTAGATGGCTTCTTCTCTCTCTTTGAATCTCAATACAAAGTTCTCGCCCTCTCTTGTGGAGATCTATTCGATGTAATCTTCTTTTTGCGGTATGTTTGTTGAGACCGATGAATTGTGGGTTTATGATCAAGTCTATCTATGAATAATATTTGAATCTTCTCTGAATTCTTTTATGTATGATTGGTTATCTTTGCAAGTCTCTTCGAATTATCTGTTTGGTTTGGCCAACTAGATTGGTACTTCTTGCCATGGGAGAAGTGCTTAGCTTTGGGTTCGATCTTGTGGTGTCCTTACCCAGTGACAGAAGGGGCAGCAAGGCACGTATTGTATCGTTGCCATCGAGGATAACAAGATGGGGTTTATTTCATATTGCATGAATTTATCTCTCTACACCATGTCATCTTGCTTAAGGCGTTACTCTGTTTTTAACTTAATACTCTAGATGCATGTTGGATAGCGGTCGATGAGTGGAGTAATAGTAGTAGATGCAGAATCGTTTCGATCTACTTGTAACGGACGTGATGCCTATATACATGATCATGCCTAGATATTCTCATAACTATGCTCAATTCTGTCAATTGCTCAACAGTAATTTGTTCACCCACCGTAGAATACTTATGCTCTTGAGAGAAGCCACTAGTGAAACCTATGGCCCCCGGGTCTATTCTCATCATATCAATCTCCATCACTTTAATCTTGCTTTGCTTTTTACTTTGCCTTTACTTTTTACTTTGCATCTTTATACCAAAATACCAAAACTATTATATCTATCAGATCTCACTCTCGTAAGTGACCGTGAAGGGATTGACAACCCCTAATCGCGTTGGTTGCGAGTAGCTATCGCTTTGTGCAGGTACGAGGGACTTGAGCGTGGCCTCCTACTGGATTGATACCTTGATTCTCAAAAACTGAGGGAAATACTTACGCTACTCGGCTGCATCATCCCTTCCTCTTTGGGGAAAACCAACGCAAGCTCAAGACGTAGCAAGCACCGAGTTGTTCAGGCGCATTGCAGAGAAACTAGCGAGCCATGACCGTTTTTTTCAGCAAAGGAGGAATGTCGCCGGAGAGCTCGGGCATAGCACTTTTCAGAAGGTGATAGTCGCTTTGCGTATGTTGGCATACGGTATACCGGCTGATCTAGTTGATGACCACTTGGCTATGGGTGAGAGCCAAGCCATCATGTGTGTCAAGCGCTTCACAGTAGGAATTGTGCAAGTGTTTGGCGAGGAGTATTTGAGATATCCCAATGCTGAAGACGTCGCAAGGCTATTGGCGATGAACAAAGCTCGCGGCTTTCCTGGCATGCTTGGCTCAATAGATTGCATGCACTGGAGTTGGAAGAATTGTCCAAAGGCATGACATGGACAATTCCACGGCCAAAAAAAGAGTTCCACTATAATCCTTGAAGCGGCGGCCGATCAAGAGACTTGGATTTGGCATGCATTCTTTGGAATGCCTGGATTTTTGAATGACATCAATGTTGTCAAGCGGTCACCACTGATGAATAAGATTGCAAATGGTGAGTTGCCACCGGTGCAGTCTGTAGCAAATGGACGTACATACAACTATGGCTATTATCTAGCGGATGGTATCTATCCAAAGTGGCAAACCTTTGTCAAGCCGTTGAAAAAGCCAGAAGGTAAGAAAGAACTTGATTTTCGCAATGCTCAGGCGGTGGCTAGAAAAGATGTGGAGAGAGCTTTTGGGATTTTGCAAGCCCAAATTGCTATTGTGAGAGGACCGGCTAGATTTTGGGATCAGAAAATGCTTTGGTACATCATGCACGCTTGTGTGATCATGCATAACATGATCATCGAGAATGAGCGTGACCAAGATGTAGACTACTCTCAGTATGAGCTTTTGGGACATCCGGTGCGAGTGCGACGGAGGGCTGAAAGTGTGGCCCGTTTTGTTGCCTCCTATCATGTCATTCGACGTCCCGCAACGCATAATGATCTTCAGAAGGATCTCGTTAAGGAGTGGTGTGCATGGAATGGACGACAAAGAGCATCATGATTTGTGCGTTCGATATTGTATTGTTGAACTATTTGTTATGTTTAATTGCACTATTTGTTGTATTGAACGATAAACTGTTTGTTTGAGTTGTAATAACGAAATTAAACTATTTATTTGATTTATTTTTGTTTATGTTTGATCTTTTTGCTTCTATTTTCGAATGCATATATTGTTTGTGCGAGAGTCGCGCGCGCTGCATTTTTGCGCGCTGCTGGAGCGGCGCGCGCTGCATTTTAGCGCGGCTGTTGGAGCCAGCACTGCGCGCCACGTCAAACCAGACGATGGGCGCACGGCAAAGCTGTTTTTTACGCGCGGCGCGTTCGGCGCCTGTTGGAATGCTCTTAATTAAGAGCAGGCAATAGCAATATCCCATCAACAACAACCTTCCATGCGATATTCGTAGTTGCCGAACGGGGGGAGGGGAGGGACAGTTCGTGCTGGGTCGCGGACGCACGTGACAGCTGCAACCGAAGTGCTGTTGACGGTGCCGTGCGATCGATCGGTCGGTCGACGGGCCCATCGCCACAGCACCACCACTCCCGTTCCCGTCGTCGTCCCCGCCGCGCTGCGACGCAGCAGTCGTACGGCGCCGGCCACGCCAATAACTGCTCCCGCGCGGTGCACTTTGAGTCTTCCCGAAGGCTGCTACGTACTACCTGCCGGACGTCTCAGGCGATGTGACCGCGACAGGTAAGTACGTACGTCAAACCGGCCGGGGCACGGCGAGGTTGATCGTTTCTTCCGGCGCGGTACGTACGTACGCGTCCGGATCAGGCATGCATTAATTTGACCTAGACCTGGTCATGCATAGTAGTACTGGCACTCTGGTTAAGCACTGCACAGGAGTAGTCTTTATGATCTGCCATCTGCATGCATGCCTAGGCTAAGTTTCGTGTTTTGACCCTTTTCTGGAACCTATTCGAGATTTAACCTTAGTTTAAAAAAAATTCGAGATCTGACCCTTTTGCTACCGCCAGGGACCATGGCGATAGGTATAACAGCCTACCGTCAAGATCCCTGGCGGTAGGGTTGCATGCCCTACCGTCAAAAACCTCCTAAGTATTGAACACAGTGCGTGCTCGTGCCTATCGTCAAGCACGCTGGCAGCAGAGTTGTGCAGGCTACCGGCAGCCCGGTTGACGGTAGTGATGTTTCCTACCGCCAAAGTCCCCGACGGTAGGCTGTTAGACCCTACCGCCATGGACTCTGGCGGTAGCAAAAAGGATCAGATCTCGAAATTTTTTCAGACTAGGGTCAAATCTCGAATAGTTTTTAAAAAGTGGTCAAAACATGAAAATTTGCCGCATGCCCAACCTACACCCGCACAACAGAACTGTTCTACTATTAGCTGGTGTAGCGAGCCGAGTTATGTAGCCCGCCGCCAAGCTGGGTCGGTGTCATGCGTGGCTCACGGTTGGCTGCCCGGCAGGCCGGCCGGGCGAGAGGCCGGCGATGGAGCTGACTTGCCTTTGGTTCAAAGCTATCCCCGGCCCGTTTCCCGGCTTAATGGCAGGCATCAATCTCCATTTGTGGCGACGTTGACGACTTGAATGCAAAATGCAGTGCAGTTAGCGACGCTAATGAGTTTTGAATGCGAAATGTTAATGCAATTAAACGATAGGGGACACGGGTCGAATGCGTGCCTCGTACTCCACTCTTTTTTGCTTGGATTCTTGATAAACTTCTTTTTATAGTAGTACAAAGAAATAAGCCACTTACAATAGACAAAACTTGGTTTGCTAAAAAAAACAAAGAAACAAGCTTGACGGAAAAAGTGGATTGTTGTAGCTAACCGCGCCCCCAACGCGGCTCGGGATGACGCCGCAATCATAGTCTGGTACTCTTCCCGCCCGGCTGTGTCGGGGATCACCAGACGAACACGGCTGAGGAGGCCCAGACCCTCCCCTGCTTCTCCTGTTCCTGGCTCTCCTCCCTCTGGTGGCAGTCGCATTGAACTGCCTCTATCTAGATTGTCGCCGGCGTTCGAGCCGCCTCCATTGAGGAGGAAGTCGGCTTCATGCACAACATCGAGGCAACCGAGTTTTTGGACAATGAAGAAAGAAGAAACTGACGGGTGGGCCCTCATTCAATTTAACATTTCAGTCTAATAGTATTAATATTTGGCTTGGATTCTTGATAAACTTCTTTTTTTATAGTAGTGTAAAGAAATAGCCACTTACAATAGACAAAACTTGGTTTGCCAAAAACATAAAGAAAAAAGCTTGATGGAAAAAGTGGATTGTTGTAGCCGATCGCGCCCCCAACGCGGCTCGGGATGACGCGGCTAGTCCAGTACTCTTCCCGCCCGGCCGTGTCGATCACCAGACGAGCGCGGCTGAGGAGGCCCAGACCCTCCCCTGCTTCTCCTGTTCATGGTTCTCCTCCCTCTGGTGGCAGTCGCATTGAGCCGCCTCTCTCTAGATTGTCGCCGGCGTTCGAGCCGCCCCCATTGAGGAGGAAGTCGGCTTCATCCACAACATCGAGGCAACCGAGTTTTTGGACAACGAAGAAAGAAGAAACTGACGGGTGGGCGCTCATTCAATTTAACATTTCAATCTAACAGTATTAATACTTGGCTTGGATTCTTGATAAACTTCCTTTTATAGTAGTGTAAAGAAATAGCCACTTACAATAGACAAAACTTGGCTTTCTAAAAACACAAAGAAAAAAGCTTGATGGAAAAAGTGGATTGTTGTAGCCGACCCCCCCCCCCCAACGCGGCTCGTGATGACGGCACGATCCTAGTCCAGCTGCCGGCATGTCGGGATCACCCGCTCGAGCGCGGCTGAGGGAGCCCCCCCCCCCCCCCCCCCCCCCATGTTTCTCTTGTTCCTGGCTCTCCTCCCTCCGGTGGCAGCCGCGTTGAGCCGCCTCTGTCTAGATTGTCGCCAGCGTTTGAGCCGCACCCATTGAGGAGGAAGTCGGTGTCATCCACAACATCGAGGCAACCGAGATTTTGGACAGCGAAGAAAGCGGAGAAAGAAGAAACTAGCGGGTGGGCCCTCATTCAATTTAACATTTTAATCTAAGAGTATTAATATTTACTGCCTTCTCACCCTGGCAAGTGGACCCGACCTATCATAATCAGGGTGAAACTTAACCAAACCGGCCATCAGGAGCTTTTTGCAATAAACTTACAAAAAAGTGGTAGGTATCAGCCAAGATTTTGAAAGTGTGGTATTTTGTGTGTGTCCTAACCCCAATTGTAGTAGTTTTATGCTATTTACTCAAAGATCTTATGTACATTTTGAGATAAATTCACATGAAAGAAAGATATTTTCCCCTCCCTTGCTAGTGACAGGAGAATGAAGTTGGGGTTTCCCTTTCCTCCCTTGGCCACTCTAATGGCGGCGAGAGGGAGGGGGAACCGAGAGACCAGAGTGTTCGCTTTGCTTCATGGGGCGTCGTTTTGGTGGAGGTCGGATGCCCGTATAAATAATGGATCCATCACTCTCACCCCTCCTTGGCGATGATGCTGGGATGAGCAAGGCGGGTGGCCAACCTATCTACGGATCCGACAGTTTTCTTGACCACCTTGTCTCGCCAACGGGGATGACATCTCTTACGGTGTGCTGGTCCAACTGGATTGCATAACGTGTCGTGCAAAACATGGTCTAGCCAGCTTCTGATATAAATAAGCGGTAGTGGCGTGCCTTCGACTCACTCCAATAGGTTAGATTGTTAGGTGCTCCTTGGAACTGGATGTAATTTCTGGTTTCTTTGGATAGCTTTGTACTTCAGTTGGTCCTTGAATATAGATTGGGAAAGGGGGAGGGTGCTTTTTGAATAAAAACACATGTACTCCTAATAAATAGGTTCTCCCAGCCTAGTCTCTGTTCTGGTGGTGCGTCTAGCATCGTCGGTCGGCTTATGAAGGTGTGTCTCCAGTGGATCTATCGTTGGTGGATTTGCTCGGATCTTGTCGTAGTTTGTCTATGTTCGTGCGTCTTCAGATTGGATCCTTTCGATCAATGCTACTCTTCAATGGCGGCGATTGATGTTCTCTGGTGCACTGGTCCTATGGGGCCTTAGCACGACGAACTCCCGATTGTGTACTACAACAAGGTTTGCCTGGCTCCAGCGAGGAACGGGCGACGACGGCGACATGGCTTCGGCTCATTTTAGTATTTCTAGTCGTCGCTAGGTGGTCTACGGATCTGAATGTATTTTTTATTATTTCTATTATTCGATGTACTATCATGATTGAAGAGGAATATATTGGAAGTTTTTGGCAAAATAAATAAATAAATAAATATACTAATAATTATAAAAGAAAAATTGGCTTGACTCCACTCTCGTCCAAAAACGACAGCTTATACTACGACGCGATATTTGGAAAGGTATGTATCCTGATGAGTACCTGTCCCAAAATAGAAAAGGAAAACACAATAATCCAAAACGGTGGCAAGCCACATCTACACCCGGTGAACAGTAAACTAGACAATTAAAAAAAAACTGAATTTTTAGGCATTTAAGATGCTCATGTGCGCAAGATGCGTGTAAATTTTGGTGCATTTAGACATATGAGGAGCTTGTACAAACAAAACAAAATCGGATCCGAATAGTGTTGTTTTTCAAAGTTTTTCAGACGCCCAAAATTTGTATTTTTAGACGAGCCTGGGTGCGGGGTGCAGAATAGTCGCTCTCAGGAAACCCTGGGCTTCAACTTACGTGCGTACATGGTCAGAGTAGTCTACGTGCATCGTCGTAGTCAGTGTCTTTTTGCGAGATAGAAGCGTACGTTGTTGCACCGCGCGTGCCTTCAATGCTTTTGACCCTAGCATCCAATAGTCTCATCCCTTCTGTTCCGTTCCGGGTAGCTAGCTAGCTTGCAATCACACACTACTAGCTCTAGCTCTAGCTGCCCGATGGTCTCTCCCATGTTACGTGTCTGGACCGGCCTCTCTCCTGATCCGTACTATCTTTCAACATCATGTATATGTGCCGAATTGCTGACACATACTCCATGCATGTATGTCTGCAAATTAATCACGTTTTGCAACAGTTAGTGAAAGTAATCATCAAGTGAACAAAAGGACTAGTAGCTTGATCGAGGTCCCAGTACGTTGCTGCACTTCTGCATCGATATAATTCATGATTATCAAACCGAACGTGAGATGCAAAATTAGGCTAGCCCTCGACCGATTCCTTCTCCCCCATCAATCAACTAACTTTCTGTACCGATATGCATTGCATGGACCAACGTACCGCAAGAGCATCGTCCTGATTTCCCATCATGGCAGAGGTAGCAAATAATGCTGTGGTACATCATCTTGTCATCAAGAAACAATCAATTAATCTTGCATGCATGCATGCAGTCCTTGAAAGTTATTAAGCATCACCTAATTTTGTACTCGGTTCAAAGTCAAGGAAACGGAACAGGATCAAGCAAAATCACCACCACCCATCAGTAGTACAGTAGGTAGTACCACTAGATAGATACGGCTCCAAGTGCAACAATGCACGAGCTCATCAGAATCAATCAGGTACACACGCACGCACGCACGCATGCATGCATGCATAATTTACAACGACTCTTGGTACTAACACTACGCTAACATGCAACTACTGCTCACGTACGTGCGCAAGCATCCTCTCCGTGCTGATGCTAAGCTAGATCATATCCTCTTCGTTCATCAATTATAGATAGATATATCAGTACCATGCAAAAAAGTCAATTAATAACAAGCAAAGGGCGCCGAATCGACCGATGGATCACTGTCAGGGCAAGCTGGAAGCTCGATCTCTCTCGATCAATGGCGGTTGGAGTTGTTATTGCTGTTGTCGCTGTGGGCGAAGGACGGCGGCATCAGCATGTCCTGCAGCAGGCCGTAGTCCTGCGCCATCAGGTGCTCCATCCGCAGCGGATCGGCACTACTGCTGCTGACAGTATGGGTACTGTTCCCCGTCGTACCTCCGGCCATGGCGGCGGCCAGGCCACGATCAGCGGGAGGCGCCTGCATGTGGCCGCTCGCCATGGCGTTCGCCTGCCGCATCGCCATCCCTGCAGCGGCGACCTGCTGCTGGTGCTGCATGGCCGCGTGCTGCTGCTGCAGGAAGCTGCCGAGCGCGTCGCCGGGGCGGAAGGCGCCGGGCGGCGCCGGCATCCGGAACATGCCGGGGTGGATGAGCCCGTGGCCGCCATGCGCGTGGGCGTGCGCGGCGAGCAGGTGGTTGGCGCCGCGGAGCGTGGCGGGGATGGGGTGGGTGTGCTTGCCCTCGTAGGTGGTGATCACCACGGCGGCGTCCTGGTACGACCGCTCCACCCGCTTCTTCACCGGGCACTTCTGCGTCGTGCACCGGTAGTAGCTCCTGCATCATCATCCAAAAGGTTGCACCGGGCACTTCTACGCAGTTAGCCGCATGCAAACATCGCACTGTGCATCGTAACCCTAATCCATTTTGGAGTACTATGTAGGTACCTTGGGAAGGGGCTGTTCTTGACGGCCTTCTGGCCGTACTTGCGCCAGCGGTAGCCGTCCTCGAGGTGGTCAACCTCGCTCTTGGTCATGAACGCGAACCGCGCCTGCCGCGGCCGCTTCTCCCCCTTGACCCTCGCCGCCCCTTTCCCCTTCGCCGCCCTGCAATTAATCAGCTCCCGATCGGTCAATCTTATACAACTTGTAACCACAGATACTACCAAGAAATCAAATCAAAGTGCACTAGCACAAAGCAAACGATTGATCTAGCCATTGTGCATCACATGGTACGGAGAAATCATGCCATGCATATGCATGTTTGTTCATACTAGAGAGATTATATTAGTTAGTTAGTTGCATGGTCCGTTCAAACATAGTGGCTGTACGTACGTATACATGTCTAAGTAGGTGCGTGTGTGTACGGCACAGCCGGCGCACGCATACATACTGCATGCATACACACATGGATGATTTAGGTTCACACCGTACACCAACTAGCCTGGTCTTTCTCTTTTGTTTGCTACTACTACAGTAGTAATAGTTCTTGTTTGTACTCATGGATATGGATGGATTTGGCTATCGATCCATCATGCTTGTATGGTCACTCGCACAAGTACATCACGATGTGACCATAGAAGCTGTGAAGTAATTTTCCATGAAAATGAACTCTCAAGTGATCGGTGTTAGTAGCTTAGATATCTGATGGTTGATGGATCAATCGGAGTATCTTTAGGACCTAGCCAGAATCTCTTAAGTCATTTCCTAATTAACGTGATATTGTTGGTGGATTAATTAACAAGGACGCAGCAGGGTTGGTGCAGTCAAATTCGAAGACTTGAAAGTAGTGGATGTCGATGAACACAAGATATGAAGAAATCATGAAAGGAAGAAAAGACGGTCTAATCAAAAAGCTGTGGGCATATATATATGCAGCAACAACCATTCATCAACCTTTTGCAGCTGATCGAACCCTAAAGTTCAAGCTCTTTTTGCTCCAGTGGTACTAGTACAATTTTGTATTCGATCTAGGACCAACAGGTTAGCTGGTGGGAAACCCTAGAAACAGATCGAGTTCATACGGTGCATTGACCGAATAGAAGACGAGATTATAGAATGGAATGGAAAGGATCGAACACATGCACGCTGCATGGTAGATCTAATTAAATCGGATCGATCAACTGGCTTAACTAATATATATCCACCCAGCTATATATCTGGTATGAACTGGTTAATGATTCTAGTATTATCCAGTGGAAAGGGGATTGGCTAGCCCGGCCGGTTGGAAAATTTTGGATCAGTGAAGAACAACTCAACAAGCTACCAACAAGAACAATCGAACGTGAACGAACAAAATCTAGCACATAGCAGATGAGAATCATCAGTGAAGTGTATGCTGTATGCAGATCAATCAACCTCTAGGTATCTGATCTAGAACTCCAAGCCAAGATCAATCAGGTAAAGTTTTTGCAAGAAATCAAATCAGATCTTACCCTTTCTTGGTCTTGTCCGCTTCTCCATCGGCCGCCGCCTGCTTGCTCTCGTCGTCGCCCTCGCCCTCCTCCTGCTTGCACTTCCCGGCCTCGTCCTCCACCGCGCCGCCGCTGCCGCCGACCCCGGCCTCGCTCGACGTGGACGACACCGACACGCTGTGCGCCGTCCCGCCGGGCCCGCCGCCAGGCACAACAACAGCGCCAGCGGCACCGTCGCTCGCCAGCATCTCCCTCTTCACCTCCTCGACGCCGCCGACGCCGCCGGCCGGCGAGCCGATGAAGTCCCTGGCGAACGCGTCGTCGTAGTCCATCCCCGGCGTCTGCAGGTAGTCGGCGAAGAACCACGGCGTCTGCGGCTGCATCAGCATCATGGGCGACGGCGAGGCGGCGTCGGCCGGCCGCTGCGCGAAGAGCGAGGCCAGCTCGTCGAAGTCACCCGACAGGTGGCGGCGGTGCTGGTCATGGCTCGCGCCCGACATGGATGGATGGGTAGATGGATAGATCGGAGCTGGAGCTAGCTAGCTCGATCGATCGGATCGAAGTCCCGGTGGCCTTCTTGGTTCTTGCCGTACTAGCGGATGTGTAGAGGTGGCGGTGCAGTGGAGGGGGAAGGCAAGGGGAGGAGAGGGGTGTGTGTGAGGGTCTGAGGAGGGAAAGAGAGGAAGCTTAGCTAGCACGACGAGTAGAAGGCTTGGGCTAGTGTGTGATTGTGTGCGGGGAAAGATGGATGGATGAATAGGTGGTTGGGTGGGGGTGCATGGTCAAGGCCTTCTTCTTCTTTATTTCTTTCTTCTTGCGGGGAAAGTGCTTCTCCATCCGGAATGGTTCTACTTAACTATTCATTTGCTTCGTCAATTGGAGATGCACACTTGCTCGGATTTTTGGGGTCTCACGTGCTAGTTTTTTACTAGAGTAGGTTTTACCAATTCAAAATGTCGAATGTCACTAATTCAACCGCTATTAAACGTAGTTTTTAGTTCACCACGGTGCATGAAACCTAGAGGAATATTTCAGTTTTAATAGGAAAACAAATGAAGATTAGCAGTCAAATTTGTTGGGAGGCGACATGGTGAAGAACGGGTAGCATAGCATCAGTGCACACTCCAAGTGGTAATTAACACTGGGCAAGGCCGTACGGACGAGTGCGAGGTCGCACACGGCTCTCCTCTTCCCGACGAGTCAACCATGGATGACGGCCACGCACCGGCGGGCAGCCGGTCAAACCCGCGCGCCAGGTCAACCCGTTCAGACCAGACACGTGTCCGCCTCCGCTTTGACCCTGGCCCCGCCCCGTGGCCCACGACGGGCCACGTCTGGGATGGCGCGAGCGTGACGCCGCCACCGTGCATGACGGGCGGGATCCTCGGCCGTCCGATGCTGATCTCAGGGCTGCGGGTCTCCGGCGGTGGAACGGAACGGGACAGGACGGGCCAGCCGTCGATCTCGATCACGAGGGGAGGAGGGCTGGTCGCGGGCGGGCCGACCATGCGACGGCGACTTCCTGCATGGCCCTCTTCTTGCCAGCAAAGAGCGTGCGTACGTTGGTCTCGGGCGCCGGCGCGCGCGGCCGGGACGGACGGCGGCCACGGCGACGGATGCATGCCCACCGTGTAAACTTCCACGTGCGCCGACTGATTTATCGAGCGTGCACGCTCCACCGCCGGTGCATATGTTTCCGATCCTTACTTATACGATGCTCAAAGATAAAATTATTTGTTACTACAAGAGGAGTAGTACGTTTTTTTCGGAAACTAAAAATCTGACAGCAGATTTTTACCATTTGGGGGTGAACGCGCTCAGCACCGTTGGATGACGAGCACAAACCTTGAAGTAGGGAAGGGTGTCATGTTAGCCAAAAAAAAGTGCGATGGAGCGGGTTTTGATGCGAAAAAACCTTTTTTTTTGTTCTTTCACCCCTTATCCTCTTAGCCAGAACAGCTCCACTACCCCTTTCCCTCTCATCTCCCCACTCGATTTCTCTTCTCACTGGCGATCCCTGGGGTTGATGATGCGGCGACCTCAACAGATCCGTTGATTCTCCATGCGACGAGTAGGTGTTGGCACGGGAAGCATGTGGCGGTGGCAGAGGAGCCATGGTTTGGGAGCTGCACATGGAGCTCTAGCGCGAGCGCGGCAGCCCGTCACCATTATACGCTGTGGGAAGGGAGGTTGAGTCGAGGATAAGGAGGCTGTTGGAAGAGGAAATGTGGTTGCCGAAGAAAGAGGGGAAGCAGCCACCAGCCGGCCTCGCAAGCGAGCCACGTGGTCTTCCCGGTGGCACAGTTTGCCTGCTTGCAGCTGCTCCAGGAGGTGCGGCAGTCCCCAAGGGAGCATGCGTGATGTGGTCAGGAGAACAGGCCTGCAGGCGGCGTAGGTGTGGCGGCCTGATAGGGATACGAGGAATCGTAAGGGCGACAACATGATGGCGCCGGCGGACATGATTCTCGGCTTGCTGGTGACAGGATCAAGATGGACCTGGAGGGGGGGGTTGATTAGGTACAATTACAAATTTTAATTTCTATTTAGCAATTTTACGTAATTAAATGGAATATGAAAGTGAGCCTAACAATTGAATAGGCGATTCAAGGGTTAACAATATATTCAACAACAACAACAACAACAACTAGTAGAGAGGCAAGCAAGAACAATATGATATTAGTAAAGATAAGAAGACAAATAGTCACAAGTAGAGAGTTAGGGTTAGGGATAACCGAAACTCTAGAGATAAAGATGTATCCCGGTGTTCACTTCCTTGGAGGGAAGCTAGTCACCGTTGAAGGGACAAATGTTACCACGAAGGCTCACCCTATTCTCCCCTTGAGATATCACCATGAAGGCGATTCTCAACCCCAAGTGGTAGACCTTGAGGCGGTCTCCAAACCTTCACAAATTTTCCAGGGGTAATCACAACAATCTATTCCTCTCCGAAGAACTCCTACCATCTAGAAGTCTCCAACCTCCAAGAGTAACAAGAACAAGGAGGGAAAGTTCAAGAATCACTCAAATCAAGAAGTCCTTTGGTCAAGAGAGGGGGAAGGAGTGGAACTATCACTTGGTGGAAATCCATCAAGAACTCTCACAGATCATTCCAGGATCTTGGATTTGGTGCAGGAGGAAGTGAGAGGGAGCACTTGGTGTTCTAGGGTTCTTTCAAAGTGGGTATTCCACCCTTTCCCGGAGTGGGATACGGGTATATATAGTCCGACCAAATATGGTCGTTTGATTGTAAAACAGTCTGTAAGTACCCGATACCCCGTGGTTGTAAAGTGCACACAGCTATACGTAGAACACAGTGAAAACAAAACTTGGGGGGGGGGGCATTCGGTATATACAGGACATCTAGTGGCATATGTGGTCACTAGACATCCGGTGGGTACTAGAAGTCTGGACTGGAGTGCATGCTCTCTGGATAGGTGGGTACCGGATTTCTCGTAAGTAGCGGACATCCGGTGGCATAAGTAGAAGCCGAACATCCGGTATGGACCAGAATTCCGGACTTCAATAAGGTGCTCTGGTTAGGTGAAGGTGAGACCGGACATCAGGTGATGTACCGGACATCCGGTGCAGTGATGATGTACTGTACATCCAATGTATACTAGACATCCGGTGGCATAGATAACACTTGTTATGGTTTAATTGGCCTGTATGAGATATTGGTGAAGAAAAGGATCATGGATAGTTGCATGCGCATGGGGGTCATATGAGCATTAGATAGAAGTGGGAAACACATATCAGTGGAAGTGGAATATGTTCGAAACCGCGATCATGAGCTTATCTTTTTATGCGACCTCATCAATCCCCTCTTAATAGTGCGGGAGCACTATACTAGAGAATAAAAGGAAAAGGCATTATATATTTAAATGGGTCCATGACGAGCTGCTCTAAATCTAACATATGTAGGTCGCCTATGAACCGACGGGCGGTCCCTGGTGACCGCGTCTACTATGAGAGTGGGTGCCCAAGGAGCAGGCCTACTTCAAGGTCATCTTCTCCGGTGGCTAAACCGGGTGTCATGAGGACAACATCCGCGCCACAGAGGTACACCGATTTTGCCTCCAGCTACGGATAGCCGGGTTCACATGTTTAACATCTCTTTGTGGCCATTGAACACCGTATTGTTTGCTAGCTTAGCCCGCATTGATTTAGCACTTGGAGACATTCAAGAGATTCTTCAGTAACCTCCTCCTATGATCCTATTGTTCCCTGTTTCTGCCAGATCATGGCCATTGTCGCCGAACTTTGTAACCAACGCTTAGCATATGTATCTTTTTCTTGTAATTCATGAGGTGCGTCAGGGAACAATGGACACTAGAACATGCAAGAGTCCAGTCGCCAAAGTAACTTCCTGAAGAGGACTAAAGTATGCATTTAGAACTGAGCTCCATATCTTGGAATTTCAGTATTTAGTATTTACAACATCTGTATAATAGCCATGACAACTTCACATATGTTTTTTTGCCATGGCACCTTTAGGTTTTTGGTAGATCTACCTTCATTACACAACAAATTTATTTGCGGTATAGCTACTAAACTATACATGGCAAACTTTCTTATTTTTTTGCCATGTGCATTTGAAGTTATATACTAGATTTTGAACAACTATGCATATATGTCATTTCCAGTCGGTTGCTATGTTTCTTCTAGTGAACGAAAAATCCTGAAGTTGCCATCTTTTTAAGAGAACATTTTCCCTAAACTTCCAATGTGCAAATGAAAATCTTTTGGCAAATTCATATGGCACCATAATGTAATTTTCCATTGCTAATTGTTCATGGAAAATTTAGTTTATGGATCATGGCAAATCTTATTTATGAACCATGGAAAACTTAGTTTAGGGATCATGGCAAATTTAGCTTTAGATCATGAATTTTTTGTGAGCATTGCAAATTTGGTTTATGTATCATGGCAACTAGTGAGGCTTTGATCTTCAAAACAAGACAATTTGTTGCAATTTATTTGTATTGTTCCTTTTTCCCCATGGCATTTAAGTATTTTTTATTTCATAAGGCATTGCAAAATGTGAAAGCATGGAAATTTTGTTGTGTTTTGTTGTGTTTTAGTTTTTATGTAGTTTTTACCATGGATCAGAACAACTTTTACTTTTCTTGTAAAATGACATTTGTGGCATGCCCTTTTTAGTGGCTTTTTTTCATAATATTTATGATTTCTCTTTTTCTACTTGGCAAAGTTTTGTGTTTACAACATGGCAAAATATATGGGTTTTTATTCCATACTATCAATGGCAGTTTTTTATTGACAATTTTTGCAAATTCATGCTATCCGTCATGGCAAATTATTTTTACTTTGATGGCAAGAGGTTATTTATTTACTTTTCATTTTTTACTGAAATTAGCAAGAAGAGACAAATTATCTAGGTTCCACTGCACATTGAGCCAAGATCGAACATAATTCGAGAGAAGATTTTTGCAAGAAAACACATCTAATAAGGATATGCTCAGTATTTTCATTCTCTTCACTAAGAAAACATGCGGCGCTAGGCATGTGGTTGCATTGCAAAATCTGATCATTCTCGGGTAGGCGACCCCTAATAACTTGCCAAGGAAAAATCATAATATTAAGGGGGACACGATCTTGCCATATGCCCATAATCTTTCGACTACATTTGCCTTGGATAGTCTCGGTTATAAGGATCTAATGGAGAATTTTATAGAGGACGAATGGGACCAAACAATCTCGTCCTCTGAGAGGAGGGAACAAGGCAGTAAGGGACGGCCAATCAACCAACTCATACGAGCAGAGGGAGCGATATAAATCAAGGTCCCAATTTTTAGCACTCGGCTCAGAAACAGTAATCTCTGGATTCGAACCATAAGAGAAGTGATCAATGTACAAGTTTGTAAAGGGGCCCTCGCCATACCACCGGTCCAACCAAAACCGTGTGGTGGTATCATTGCCATCAGAAAGCGCAATGTGGGATCTAAATTCGTTGCGGATATTAACATTCGCTTTCCATAACTGCGAACCCACTCTAGGCTTAACATTAAGGGGACTCTGATAGAGAAATATTTACCTTTGATCCACTCTCAGCAAAGAGGATAAGAGTCATATTGAGAGATCTTCCATCGCCACTTCACCATGAGGAACTAGGTCATGATAGAGCTGTTAATAACCCCAAGTCCCCAAGATTTTTGAGCCTGCATATGTGTTTCCATTTTTTATAATGCAAGGCTGGAGCTTTGACGATTAAAAAGACAAAATACAGAATGACCTGGTTTATAAGGGAACTAGAGACGATACCTGCGCGTTCCTGCGGGAGTTGGTGCAATTATTTTATTGTGCATTGTCACTATAAAACTTTAGCATTTGAATTAGTCATATGAGAACTGAAACTAAAGTGCATATAATTTATTATGTTTGATTATTAGCTAATTCTACAATATTTATAGAATTTAGCAACATGCATGCTACATATTAAGTTGTTATTTTTCATGCATAGTGGCATTGTGAGTTGGCATAGTTGCATGTTGAGAGACCTAAATTTAGTGAGAGATTTATGCATGATGAGTTGGCATAGTTGCATGTTAAGATAATTGAGTAAGTGGGGATCAACTATTCATGTGTTTCTCAGAGTTGGCATACTTGGCATGGTGTGTTTCTCGTTGTGTTTGTATCCTCTTAATGCTTCATTCTAAGTCAATAAATCCATCAATTGTCGAAAAAATGGTGACCAACAAAGATCAGCGAGCTCCAGCCAAGGTGGGAGTCCTTAGCTTATAGTTAAGTCAGCATATCCAGTTACCAACCATATTAGTAACACTTAGGTGTCACATAGATTAGATGCCACACTGCACGAGTAAAATGACGGTAAAAAAATGCTTACTCATGTAATGATGGCTGCAAAATTGAAATTTTGGTCAATCCCGGCCAATGCCACTATATATAGTTAATTATGACATATCGACGCATATATGATAGAAAGATTCTCACATCTAACAGAATCTCAAGGTAATTAAACTGACTATTTGAATTAGGACATCAGTCGAAATGAATGACACATTCATCGATTCGACACATATGACTTGGTCTTGACACAACACAGCCACATTTCTACGAGTCAAAGTTATTTTAAGCTGATCATGCTTACTCAACATTCAACAACCATGTCAATAGTGAGATTTCAAGATTGCAACAAAATTGACATGCAAATATATAACTTGAATTCATAGTTGGTAATCCACAGACATCTACACCACATATAGTCAAGCGTTGAAGCCCATCAACGCCTGGTCTGAATGCAAATGCTTCATCAGTCAAGGCACTATACTAACCCGCAAAGAGATTCAGAGTAGTTGAGACGCGGACATGGCTGGCATACCACTTGAAGATCTATTGATCGATGAATTATAGTATAGGGGCACTACGATGGAGTAGGAATCTTTGCCACTGTTTAGTAATTCGGCGGTTTGCCAAGAGTCTTCGGCATTGCTGTTGTCAGACAAAACACATAAACAGCTGCAACTTGCAATTGCAACCGGCCAAACCAGAGTCAAATGCAGATCTGCATCAGACGCAGCAGGGTCACTGGTGTCCACAAATTAAAAATGACACAGCAACTTCTTCTAGAGAAAAGAAAGGATAATACTTTATTTAGTGACATGATCGATGCGACCTGGTAGCTAGCTCGGTTGATAATATGTTTACGCACATGAACACAACAGCATGCGAGTCAAACGGCAGAGCAAACTGCCAAGCTGCAAACCCATATGGTACCCTTATTTTAGTGCTCAATTTAGCATGTTAGCCAGAGTCCAAACACCGCAATTAATTTATTGTAATTGGCTACCTTCGTAGTGAGGGCTCATGTACGTTTGGGTTGACATTGTACAAAAGTTTGGGGTAGTAAAATAGTTGGGCCCATCCCATCCTCACCTAATCTGCATCGACCGCTACGACAACAAGCAAGCATCATGGTCGTTCTCTTCCTCCAAGTTGATTATTTTTCTAAATGTTTTCATTCAGTTTCTGGTGGCATCTTGTATATAGTTTAGGTCCCGTCGACGTGGAACCCCATGCATCTCTGCTTCGGCGACACGTCAGAAAACTCGGAGTTTTTATTTGGATTCAGATCAACAGTGCACTCATGGGTTCAGACCAGTAGTTTTTCGATGATTTGTCGCAGGATTCCTTCTCGTGGTGGCAACCGGCGGCTAGTGAAGTTATGTTTGGAAAAAGGTAGCTTCGTGGGGTGGTTTTAGATGGAGGAGCGAGCACGGGGTGAGACCGATCACGCACGCCTGAGAATGCTGACCAAAGGAGTGTACGAATTACGTACGCTTGGTCACGGCCGGGGAAACCTGGACAAGACGACTCTTCTCGCCTTTGAACCGGGCTAGCGATAGCATAGCTCCTGTTTCTGGAATCCGGTGATGCGCACACGTCCCTCTCTCCGGCCGCCGGCCGACCGCCCTACAATTGGTTTTCCAACGACAAGATGTTTATTTTTTCCTTTTTTGTAAAAAAAATATCGGATGTATTACTGTAAAAAGAAATCATCAAAAATACAAAGCATCTCAAACATAATAAAAATTACATCGATATTCCAAGAGCGCCGAACGATCACTACCGTCATCAGAACACAAAAGCAACAACAAGATATTGTTTTCTCAACACACAGAAAACAATGACTAGTGAAAACCGGATTACACCACTTTCAAGTAAAATCCCAATTAAGTTATAGACAAAATAGTAACATCTTGTTTTCGCCGCAAACCTCTTCATTGATGAAGTTAGCCTGTCGTCATTGATCGCACACGTGAAGCCACCAAGGCTTCGGTGCTGCTGAATCAACGCCTCAATTTGGCCGCCGAAAGAGCCGCGGGTCCAAACCTCCATTATTTCTGACAAAGATGTTCATGCCGCATCGAAGGCCGCACCAACATGACAAAAACGACTGCATAGGGAATCCACCGCTGACAAACCCTGCAAACCCTGACCAACAGATTAAAATTGCCGGTGGGAATCTACCCCATCAAGGCATCGACGCTGTCGCAGATGACACCGTTGATATGCGAAGGCTTGAGGGGACCACATCTGTTGGACCGCGCTGCCCCCACCGCAAACGCTCCGCCATGGAATGCTAACCTATCTACAAGCCCACATTGAGGCACAATGTTTCCCACACCTCTCGCCACTAGGGGGTAGTCGAAGGGGAAGGGAGCACACAGGCTCGACGTCGACGGTGTATGGTGAGGAATGGAGGCTCTACTTTATCGCCTTGATGGGGCAGAGGAGAGCAAAGATAAAAATAAACTGATTCCCAACGTGAAAGTATGTAACTATTCTATAAACTCAATCAAACTCCAAATAGATAGACTATTCTATGGTTGCATTTTTGGAACAAGAGAATAGTTGCCAAATTGGAGCTATGTGGGTTAGGCTTCATCGGAATGAATAGCCTGTTGAAAGTACTACACGCTTTCCTGGAAACTCACCACCCTTTCTGCTAGTTGTTTTTCCACATGCAGAAAGATACATGGATCAAAGAGTGCACGCGACACAAAAATTTCTGCAGCTCTACTTAGCTAATCTAAGCTAGCGACATCTTATCTGTCTAGAAATAAGGACTGTAAATATGTAACTTCTGCAAGATTCCAACGCAAGTACAAGCTCAAAGATTCTTAATCCAAGCATAGGAGTGTACCATGTCAACTGGTCAACAGTTTAAAACAAATAGAGATTCCTTTTGTTCGAGAGTTTGCCTATGGCGTAAGAGACCTATTGAGACTGGGGCAGGAAAAATGAATTCAAAACCAGATGGTTGATGCTTGCAAGGCATGATGCAATCATGACTCAAGGAGGCTAGTTGGTAGCTTGACTGAATCCGGTTAAATAGTTGGACTACTAGTTAATTAACCTCACCCCAAGTCAAGGTTCAGCCCTTGGACTGCGCTCCGGCATGGTTTAACTTGGACCAGTGACCATATTGTCTCCGCCTTCAAATGGCGAGCCACCGATTAGTTTATCAGTCCAAGAAAAAGATAGAATTTCCATAGTACAACAGTCAGTAAAATCTCAGGCATGCATCTTTGAATTCACCTTCTAGTTCTACCACTTTATCGAAAAAATGTCCATTCAGATGAATAATACCCTGAATTGCTCACAAGACAGATTTTCCAAACTATTCCTTTTCTAAATCAAGAATCTCTGAAAAGCTCCTACATATATGATGAAAACAACATCCCATTTGCTGCCTTGCCCTGTCAAATTAGCACCAGGCACACACAAACAAAGTTGCAGAAAAAGCCCGAATCATTTCCATGTTCAAACGGAGACTCATGCAGTCTTACTCGAAAAGCAGCGGCAGTAGTACAAGAGCCGTATACATTCCACTGTAACAACATGTCCAAATCAGGCACGTTCTGGTCACTGATCACTGTCAAAAGGTGAGCTAGAAATGCCAATCTTTTCAACTGTCAGCTGGTTTACCGGGCTAAGCCATCATCATGACTGGGTCGCAAAGCCTGAAAGCCGCATATATAAGAAAGCTTAAGAAATAGGCCGCAGCTTTCCGGTGCTAGTGGCTACATAAGAAGATCTAGTTTCATATTCCGAAATCTTCTCATATTACCCCCACTGAGAGACATGATGCAGAAAGGTGGCCTTATGTAATCTTTTTCTGCACTTTTGTAGTATGAAACCTCACGTCCCGTCGATAGATGCTGAAAGCGATTGAGCTGCGAGAGATGGAGCTGACGGCCATGCATGCAGACAGGGTCCAATGATCCCTTTTCTGGTCAGAGGAATTATCGTTGTCTGTGGATTGAGATTGCATTTGGTGTTATCTTGGACTTAATCCTGGGGATCTCGGACCGGGTTATCGCTCATGCTTTTTATCCGAGAAAATTGTAACGATTCCAAAGTGAGTGGCTACTGTCACATGTGAGGAGTAAGTAATCTATGGATACATGTCACTTGCTCAATAATAGTACTATCATTTTTAGAACCTAAGAGCAACTCCAATGAGGCGACCCATTTCGTCCGCCCGCGTCCGTTTGGGTCAGCGCGGACAAAAGTGACGACCCAACGCGCCGACTCAAACGGATGCGCGTCCGTTTTTCGTCCGCGGGTGACCCATTCCAGGCTCAATTTTGAGCCGGATTTGCGTCGGCGCGGACAGGAGACGGTCGCGCGCGCGCCTACTCCTCTTCCCGGGCCCGCCTGTCGGTGGCAGCCACCACCATTTCCTCCCATTTTCTCTCAAAACATTCCTGCCCGCGCGCCCCCACCCCCCAACCAGCCATGGAGAATGCCATCGACCTCGACCTTGACCTCGACGCCGCCGCCGGCCTCGCCTCCCTCGCATCGTCCGGCGCCGTCGCCCCCTCCGGGAAAGGCAAGCCTCGTGCCCCGCGCAAGACCGCCGCGGCGACCAAGCCGAAGAAGGCGTTGACGCCCGAACATCGGGCAAGGGAGTTGGCCAAGAGGAAGGGCCGGAGGCACGCCGCGGACGCGAGGGATGAGGCCGCTGCGCAGGCCGCCGCCGTCGCCGCCGCGGGGGAAGACCAACTCCAAGAAGGAGGACAAGCGAGATGCGGCCACCAACGCCTTGATCGCAAGCGTGGACGGCATGATGAATAAGAAGGACTCAAGGGAGGAGGAGCGCCGGCGTTTCAAGGCGGAGCAAATGGATGCTTTCATGGAGATCCAAAGGAGGAGGCTTGATCTTGACACCGAGAAGCAAGCCAAGATGTTCGAGCTCGAGGCGGAGAAGCAAGCCAAGATGCTAGAAGGCGAAAGAAGTGGCTCTTGCAAGCATGATGACCGGGGTGGAGATCATGAAGGTGGATCTCAACGCCTTGTCGCCAAGGAAGAGGCCGTGGTTCGAGAAGATGCAGGCCGACATGCTCAAGTTCGACGACGAGTGATCTATGGCGTCGAGGGACCATCTTTTTTGTATGCCGGCAGGTGTGCCGGCATGACCAGGGGAGCCGCGATGGCGTGGTCGAACTCAAGTCCCACCATTTTGTGTGTGCTGGCATGTGTGTCGGCCGGCTGGCGAGTGCGTTAGCATGAACTGTGGTGTTTTCTGAAGCCGGCATTATATGCCTGCGCTGGCATGGTGCCGGCATGAGACATGACCGCTGGCATGATCGGCCGCGGGCCTTTTTTATTTAAAAGTTGAATACGGATATGAAATGGGTCGGTGTGTTGGGCGCATTGCCGATCCAAATGCAAAACTGGGCGGAGGACGAGCGGGCGGGCGATCTAAACGGACAAAAAGCGGACAAATGCGCCGTTCGTTTGGCTCGTTCCATTGAAGTTGCTCTAAGTGCTGCATTTCATATGACAAATTTATACAGATAGAGTTGCTCAGAACTCTACTGTGGCATTCAGATGCTCAGAACCTGTCTTCTCTCGCACCATTTACAGTAAGAGAGAATCCTCATCTATCAACACTTGTTACATATGGAAAGCACTTATTGGGGGATGAAGCGATTCGTCAGCGGAACAGAACTAAAAGTACATGTTCTGTACCTGGCATGCTGAGTTTTGGCGTGCAAAGTCAAGGGACGAGATGACCCCTGTTGCAAAGGGCAATTCGATCTGTGGAGATGCCGTTTGCACCAGTGCCACACAGTATAAACATTGGAGATCGGACCCTTTCAGCCAGGCTGATCACTGTAGCAGTTGGTGGTGCATGGATGGTGTTTATTCACAAATAATCATTCCATACGTGGGACCCTTTTGACTTGCTCACCTTCATTATTTTATTATTTTTAGGGCATATTCTGCCTCCTTTTCTGGATCAGCACAACGCAGCCTTAGGTTCACACTCCATCTTGCCAGTGGCGTAGCTAGGATTTCATGTCAGGGTGGTCCAATTGCCAAGAAAAATAATTGCACCACAAATTCAACAAACCAACATATGCATACAGAAATACAGAATATATCAACTAGGTCTTTCAAATAATATAAAATTCATGATTATGTCTTAAATTTGCATAAAAGAAGATAACACGTCTTATTTGTCGGGATAACGCCTTCTCAAGACCATGAAAGTTCTACTCTAGTATTTGTCGGGATACTTTGAATTTATGAATTAACAGAGAACAAAAATCTTACTTTAGATCGGAGTAGTAGGATGGAAAACTGAACAACTGGTTCTCAACCAAACTAGATTGTGCGTGCTTCGCCGGCTGCCTGTTTGCCGCCGCCGGCAAGTGTCCTTCGCCCGGCCGCCAGTCCGTCGCCGTCGACGAGTGCCATGTAGGCCGGCGGATGCCCGCTGGGGGCCGCTAGGCGATGGCTGATGGCGATGGCCGCTCGCTCCTAGGGTTCCCGAACTGAAAGAGGCGGCGGGAATCAGGAACGTCTTCTCATGTCGATCAATCAGCGCACAGACGCAGAGACTAACGAGCCAATCCTTCACGTGTACATGGGCTGAGTTGGGCTTGCTTTTCTTTTTTCTTTTTTTACAGACTAATTAGTATACTAATGGGCTGAATTCCAGGGTGGTCCATGGACCACCCTGGCCACCCTACAGCTACGCCACTGCATCTTGCTGCAGGGAACATCCAAATTATTTCAGTGAGTGGATAGAGTGGCGTTTCTACATATCACCCCTGAGTGTTACTGTCTCACATGCACGAGCTGCATGCTCTGTTCTGCTGCACTCCATCTCTCCGGACTACGGCCACGACTGTTTGATTTCTACAGCCTCAGCTGTTTGATCTGTGCAACCAAGCCAAGCTCATGCTGCCCTGACAATCACAGAGCCATGCCCATGCACAGACTACGTAGAGGTCAACCTCTGGATCGGCTACGTAGAGGGTGTTTCACACTCGCAACCAGTTTTCCGCCGATCTTTTTTAGTTTGTAGGCGACAAAACACTTTCATGACCGACGTGAGTGAGACAAGAGCACACGAACTGGTCCAGTCAATCCATGCATGCAGACTCATGGCGTACGTTGCTGCTGATGGTGGTCACGGCTACACTATCGATCGGTACGCAGCAGAAGCGCGTTGCAGTATGAGCAAAGGTCAGCAGAGACCTACGTTGGAGGCAAGCGCGTGCGCGTGCCCGTGCGTGGCACTGACAAATGCATGTATGCAGCTGCGTGTTTACCCGAGGTCAACTTCGGTAAGAGCAACTCAAACTCCACGGACCAAATCCGCTGCTAATGTATCCTAAAAAAATATCGTCAGCTAATGTCTCGATCGTGCTGTCTGGACACTTTAGGTCATCTATCATCGTGTAGCAAACGTCCACGCATGGCCGGATGTCACAAATAGAAAAGCAAAGTTGGGTGAGGTTTGTAGACGTCCGGACATCCACCGTACCTAGGGCTTAGACAAAACTCCCCTCACTCATTCCTCTCAGTTGAGCATCCTTGACAAGATTTTGAAGTAGTTTAAAATGGAACAGTCAAAGAAAGAGTTCTTACCTATGTTACAAGGCGTGAAATTGAGTAAGACTCAAAGCCCGACCATGGCAGAAGATAGAAAGAGAATGAAAGTCATTCCCTATGCCTCAGCCATAGTTTCATTAAAGTATGCCATGTTGTGTACCAGATCTATTGTATACCTTACACTGAGTTTAGCAAGGGAGTACAATAGAGATCTAGGAGTAGATCACTGGACATCGGTCAAAATTATCCTTAGTGGAATAAGGATATGTTTCTCTATTATGGAGGTGACAAAAGGTTCATCATAAAGGGTTACGTCGATGCAAATTTTGGCACTGATCCAGATGACTCTAAGTCTCAAACTGAATACATTTTAAAAGTGAGAGCAATTAATTAGAGTAGCTCCGTGCAGAGCATTGTTGATATAGAAATTTGCAAAATACATACGGATCTGAATGTAGCAGACCCCTAGACTAAACTTCTCTCACAAGCAAAACATGATCACACCTTAGTACTCTTTGGGTGTTAATCACATAGCGATGTGAACTAGATTATTAACTCTAGTAACCCTTTGGGTGTTGGTCACATGACGATGTGAACTATGGATGTTAATCACATGGTGATGTGAACTATTGGTGTTAAATCACATGGCGATGTGAACTAGATTATTGACTCTAGTGCAAGTGGGAGACTGAAGGAAATATACCCTAGAGGCAATAATAAACTTATCATATATTTCCTTATTTCATGATAAATGTCTATTATTCATGCTAGAATTGTATTAACTGGAAACATAATACATGTGTGAATACATAGACAAACAGAGTGTCACTAGTATGACTCTACTTGATTAGCTCGTTGATCAAAGATGATTATGTTTTCTAGCCATAGACATGAGTTATCATTTGATTAACGGGATCACATCATTAGGAGAATGATGTGATTGACTTGACCCATTCCGTTAGCTTAGCACTTGATCGTTTAGTATGTTGCTATTGCTTTCTTCATGACTTATACATGTTCCTATGACTATGAGATTACGCAACTCCCGTTTACCGGAGGAACACTTTGTGTGCTACCAAACGTCACAACATAACTGGGTGATTATAAAGGTACTCTACAGGTGTCTCCAAAGGTACTTGTTGAGTTGGCGTATTTCGAGATTATGATTTGTCACTCCGATCGTCCGAGAGGTATCTCTAGGCCCTCTCGGTAATGCACATCACTATAAGCCTTGCAAGCAATGCAACTAATAAGTTAATTGCGGGATAGTGCATTACGGAACGAGTAAAGAGACTTGCTGGTAACGAGATTGAACTAGGTATTGAGATACTGACGATCGAATCTCGGGTAAGTAACATACCGATGACAAAGGGAACAACATATGTTGTTATGCGGTTTGACCGATAAAGATCTTCGTAGAATATGTAGGAGCCAATATGAGCATCCAGGTTCCGCTATTGGTTATTGACCGGAGACGTGTATCGGTCATGTCTACATAGTTCTCGAACCCGTAGGGTCCGCACCCTTAACGTTCGGTGAGGATTTATATTATGAGTTTATGTGTTTTGATGTACCCAAGGTAATTCGGAGTCCCGGATGAGATCGGGGACATGACGAGGAGTCTCGAAATGGCCGAGACGTAAAGATCGATATATTGGACGACTATATTCGGACATCGGAAATGTTCCGAGTGATTCAGGTACTTTTCGGAGTACTGGAGAGTTACGGGAATTCACCGGGGAGTATATGGGCCTTATTGGGCTTTAGGGGAAAGAGAGAAGAGAGGCTGTGCGCCCCCCAATGCTTAGTCCGAATTGGACTAGGGGAGGGGCGGCGCCCCCTCCTTCCTTCTCTTCTCTTTTCCCTTTCCTTCTCTCCTACTCCTACTACTTGGAAGGGCTCCTAGTTCTACTAGGAAAGGGGGAATTCTACTCCCGATGGGAGTAGGACTCCCCTAGGGCGCGCCATAGAGAGGGCCGACCCTCCCCCTCCACTCCTTTATATACGGGGAGGGGGCACCCCTTGGAGACACAACAATTGATCATTGATCTTTTAGCCGTGTGCGGTGCCCCCCTCCACCATAATCCACCTCGGTCATATCGTAGCGGTGCTTAGGCGAAGCCCTGCGTCGGTAGCATCATCATCACCGTCATCACGCCGTCGTGCTGACGGAACTCTCCCTCGAAGCTCTGCTGGATTGGAGTTCGTGGGACGTCATCGAGCTGAACGTGTGCAGAACTCGGAGGTGCCGTGCGTTCGGTACTTGGATCGGTCGGATCGTGAAGACGTACGACTACATCAACCGCGTTGTGCTAACGCTTCCACATTCGTTCTACGAGGGTACGTAGACACACTCTCCCCTCTCGTTGCTATGCATCACCATGATCCTGTGTGTGTGCGTAGGAATTTTTTTGAAATTACTACTGAGGGAGTCCTGGATTAGGGGGTGTCTGGATGGCCGGACTATACCTTCAGCCGGACTCCTCGACTATGAAGATACAAGATTGAAGACTTCGTCGCGTGTCCGGAAGGGACTTTCCTTGGCGTGGAAGGCAAGCTTGGCGATACGGATATGTAGATCTCCTACCATTGTAACCGACTTTGTGTAACCCTAACCCTCTCCGGTGTCTATATAAACCGGAGGGTTTTAGTCCGTAGGACAACATACAGAACAACAATCATACCATAGGCTAGCTTCTAGGGTGTAGCCTCTCCGATCTCGTGGTAGATCTACTCTTGTACTACCCATATCATCAATATCAATCAAGCAGGACGTAGGGTATTACCTCCATCAAGAGGGCCCGAACCTGGGTAAAACTTCGTGTCCCTTGCCTCCTGTTACCATCCGGCCTAGACGCACAGTTCGGGACCCCCTACCCGAGATCCGCCGGTTTTGACACCGACATTGGTGCTTTCATTGAGAGTTCCTCTGTGTCGTCGTCGTTAGGCTTGATGGCTCCTACGATCATCAATAGCGATGCAGTCCAGGGTGAGACCTTCCTCCCCGGACAGATCTTCATCTTTGGCGGCTTCGCACTGCGGGCCAATTCACTTGGCCATCTGGAGCAGATCGAAAGCCATGCCCCTGGCCGTCAGGTCAGATTTGGAAGTTTAAATACACGGCTGACACCCGCGGGGACTTGATCCTCGACGGATTCGAGCCACTGCCAAGCGCACTGCACTGTCACGACGAGCATGATCTAGCTCTGCCGCCGAACAGTGCCCTAGAGGCCGCACCCGCATCGGCTTCGACCCTTAATTCGGAGCCAACTGCGCCGATCGAGGATGGGTGGTTGGACGCCGCCTCGGGGGCTGTGATCTCAATGGCGATCGAGCCGAACACCAGCCCCGCACTCCGCGAGACTCGTGACTCCAAGGAGCCGGACTCCCCTCCGGACTCCGAACCCTCCGCGCCCCTGCCGATCGAATCCGATTGGGCGCCGATCATGGAGTTTACTACCGCGGACATCTTTCAGCACTCGCCTTTCGGTGATATTCTGAAGACACTAAAGTCTCTCTCTTTATCAGGAGAACCCTGGCCGGACTACGGTCAGCAAGGTTGGGATACAGACGATGAAGAAATTCAAAGCCCACCCACCACCCACTTTGTAGCCACTGTCGACGATTTAACCGACATGCTCGACTTCGACTCCGAAGACATCGACGGTATGGACACCGATGCAGGAGACGATGAAGAACCAGCGCCTATTGGGCCCTGGAAAGCCACCTCGTCGTATGACATATACATGGTGGACACCTCAAAAGAAGGAGATGGCGATGGAACAATGGAGGATGACCCCTCCAAGAAACAGTCTAAGCGCCGGCGTTAGCGGCGCCGCTCAAAATCCCGCCAAAGCAAATACGGTGATTCCAGCACGGGAGATAATAATACTCCAGAGAATGCCGAAGAAAACCCCTTCTAGCAAGATTCAGCACAGGAGGATGGAGAAGCCAGCCCTCATGAGAGAGCGGCAGACAGAGAGGTCAAGGACGATAATTGTATGCCTCCGTCCGAATATGAGGCAAGCCTCGACGATGACGAATTCGTCGTGCCAGAGGATCCCGTCGAGCAAGAGCGTTTTCAACAGAGGCTTATGGCCACGGCAAGAAGCCTTAAGAAAAAACAGCAACAACTTAGAGCTGATCAAGATTTGCTAGTCGACAGATGGACTGAAATCCTTGCGGCCAAAGAGCATAAACTCGAACGCCCCTCCAAGAGCTACCCAAAGCGCAGGTTGCTACCCCGATTAGAGGAGGAAGCACTTAAACCTACATCACCAGCACTTGATGCGGCCGACCGGCCACCTCGTGTCCGCGACAGAGAGGCCTCTCGGCCCTCCACTCAAGCCGCACCCCATACCAAGGCACGGGAAAATGCACCAGACCTGCGAGATATGTTGGAGGACAAGGCAAGGCAAACAAGATCGATCTACGGATCGCGTGGGCGCCCCACGACTCGAGACGGTAACCGTCATGTCGGACACAAATCCGGTAGGGCCGAACACAGTAGGCAAAGCTCATTGGAGCTATGTCGTGATATAGCCCAGTACAGAGGCGCCGCACACCCACTATGCTTCATAGATGAAGTAATGGATCATCAAATCCCCGAGGGTTTCAAACCCGTAAACATCGAATCATATGATGGCACAACAGATCCTGCGGTATGGATCAAGGATTATCTCCTTCATATCCACATGGCCCGCGGCGATGATCTCCACGCCATCAAATACCTCCCACTCAAGCTTAAAGGACCAGCTCGGCATTGGCTTAACAGCTTGCCAGCAGGATCAATCGGTTGTTGGGAGGACCTGGAAGCCGCATTCCTTGACAATTTCCAGGGCACTTATGTGCGACCACCAGACGCCGATGACCTAAGCCACGTAATTCAGCAGCCAGAGGAATCGGCCAGGCAATTCTGGACACGGTTCCTAACAAAGAAAAATCAAATAGTCGACTATCCGGACGCAGAGGCCCTAGCAGCCTTCAAGCACAATATCCGTGACGAGTGGCTTGCCCGGCACCTTGGACAGGAAAAGCCGAAATCTATGGCAGCACTCACGACACTCATGACCCGCTTTTGCACGGGAGAAGACAGCTGGCTTGCTCGTAGCAACAATATGACCAAGAACCCTGGTAATTCGGATACCATGGACAGTAGTGGCAGGTCGCGTCGCAACAAGCAGAAGCGCCGCATTAACGGCGACAACACTGAGGATACGGCAGTTAATGCCGGATTTAGAGGCTATAAATCCGGTCAGTGGAAAAAGCCATTCAAAAGAAATCCTAGGGGCCCGTCCAGTTTGGACCGGATACTCGACCGCTTGTGCCAGATACATGGCACCCCCGAAAAGCCGGCCAATCACACCAACATGGATTGTTGGGTGTTCAAGCAGGCAGGCAAGTTAAATGCCGAAAATACAGACAAGGGGCTGCATAGCGATGACGCCGAAGAG
This sequence comes from Triticum urartu, assembly GCF_003073215.2. Lineage (NCBI taxonomy): Eukaryota > Viridiplantae > Streptophyta > Magnoliopsida > Poales > Poaceae > Triticum > Triticum urartu. Next base: position 553,123,433 of record NC_053022.1, on the reverse strand, counting down.
CCCCGGCCGCCGAACAACAGTGGATAGAAGGGTTTTCCCCCACAAGTGCGAACGGTGAACATGATATACGCAACCCACATCCCCAAGAGGGAGCGGAAGCGCGTGTTAAGGGACGTATATGCGATAGAGCCAGTCTCCCCAAAGTTCAACCCATGGTCCTCCTGCCCGATCACCTTCGATCGAAGGGACCATCCCACTAGCACCCGTCATGGCGGATTCACCGCATTGGTTCTAGACCCAATCATTGACAGATTTCATCTCACTAGAGTCCTTATGGACGGCGGCAGCAGCCTGAACATGCTTTACCAGGATACAGTGCGGAAAATGGGCATAGATCCTTCAAGGATTAAGCCCACCAAAACGACCTTTAAAGGCATAATACCAAGTGTAGAGGCCAACTGTACAGGCTCAGTCACACTTGAAGTGGTCTTCGGATCTCCGGATAATTTCCGAAGTGAGGAGTTAATCTTCGACATAGTCCCATTCCGCAGTGCCTATCACGCACTGCTCAGGCGAACCGCATTCGCCAAGTTCAATGCGGTACCGCACTACGCATACTTTAAGCTCAAGATGGCAGGCCCTCGAGGAGTAATTACGGTCAATGGAAACACCGAATGCTCCCTCCGAATGGAGGAGCACATGGCGGCCCTTGCAGCGGAAGTACAAAGCAGCCTCTCCAGGCAGTTCTCCAGTCCGGCCATTAAACGTCCGGACACCATCAAGCGTGCCCGGAGTATCCTACAACAAGACCGCTTGGCACGTTCCGAGCAGGCGTAGCAATGCGGCCCCAACCCCAGCCCGCGCAAACATGCGACACTAGTGCTTCGCGTACATAAATACGCTCTAGAAATACCATGGGTACAGGGGGAGGGGAACCATCACGGCACGCCCGAAACACGGCTTAAACCGCACCAGGGGCTGCTGATTTTTTAATTTTCTCTTACTTTCAGGACTCCATTCTTCGGAAGGCCTGTTCGGCAGTTCAATTGCCACACAAACGATGCAAGAACCAGGGAAGCAGACAAGCCAGACCGCATTACGGAACTCCCAGGTGGTCTCTATCACAAGCAGTATACCTGTTTTGCATACCATTCCGCAGCCTGCCCCTGGAACGGACATGTTAAATAGTCCAACCTTTTGCTTATCGCATTATTTGTATCGTTCTGCTTTGACCGCAGCCCGTTTCAATAAACAATGCATAGCTTTTGTCTATTTTTGCATTACTTTTTTTACAAATATATGTTCCTTAACGACATGTTGCACCCGTACACTTTGGTACGGCCAAAATACGCCAGGGTCTTTAGTACCCCTCAATATGGTGTGAGAAGTCCGAACACTTTAACAAGTGCGGCACCCCGAACTTATAGCATTATATGCATCGGCTCCGAATCATGTCTTGGGTCAATAGTTGGGTTTACCCGGCTCCTATGTTTTGGTGCCTTACGTTCCGCTATATCGGCTAAGGTAGCACTAGGAGAACTACTGCGATTGTGCCCCAGTTGAGCTGGGTCAAGCACCTCAGTAGAGAAAGCTAAACCTGACTGTCATGATGAAGCGAGAGCTGGTCGCTGTTCGAGAGGTTTTTCGAGTCCCTAAAGACTTATGCCGCTTAGAGCGAGGAGTCAGCTCTGTCCGGCCAAGGCGTGGATAGCGCCCCGAACTCGGTCTTCCGAATACAAGGGGCTTCGCCGAAATTTAAAATTATAGAATTCTATGGCTAAGTGAGAGTGTTCACGCATTATAGTCCAATTGCCTTGTTCGTTGTGCTGAGCGCCTCCCTCGAAGGACCCAAACATGGGAAAAAGAGCGCTCAGGTTTATCCCCGAACACCCCAGCACTAGAGGCACGGGGGCAGAAGCCGACGACTCGCCATCTCTCAGAATTGATAAACAGCCGCACAGAAGGTAATATTTAAATTCCAACAGCATTTCTTAGTGCATATGAACAAGTTTTCAACGCACAGGGCAAAACGAGCGAGTTTTACTCAAAAATTACATCCTGGAACATTCATCCGCCATAAGGCAGGCACCCTTCAGAACATCCTTATAATAATTCTCGGGCTTGCGATGCTCCTTCCCCGGCGGTGGCCCGTCCTTGCGGCGGACGCCAGCAGAGAAGCCTGCATACGCATATTGACTCCTTTTTGTTAGACTCCTGCGAATTTTATTTGATCCTCTATTCGGCTTTTCTTCCCGAATGCCAAACAGAGCATCAGGGGCTACTGTCTATGCGGTAATATTATTTACACATTCTTTACTTATCGCAAAGCCTGTTAAAAGGCTAGCACAAGCTTCAGTCAGTCCGTTCTTGGCGGAATGAACCTTCTGGACCACCGCACGCATAATGGTGCGGTGCTCCTCGTCGATGGAGGCGCCTTTGAGCACCTCCAACAGATTGTCCGGCGCCTCCGGTTGGACGGGGGTCACCGGCACGGAGGGCCTGCTCCTCTTGGAAGGAGGTCGCCCGTTGGACTCTGGAACCTTTGAAGGTTCCAGAGCGGTGTCCGGCCTAGAGCCAGACTTGGAGCCCTGGGGTTTTTTCCCCCTTCACTCCTGGAGTCCGGGAGGTCGCCTTGCGGCGCCTCCAGGACCACCTCCTCCCGGCTTGGAACCTGTTGGGACAACACTTCGGCGTCGTCCGTAGGGCGGGGGGAGGAAGCCGTCGGAAGCGAATTCACATCCGACGAGTCCAGTGAACTGCTCGACGACGCGTCGAGCCGGTCTTTGGGTGGGCTGCATAATTATATTCGACATAAGGGAAAACTGTGCAATAAAGGAATACTATGAATTACTCTGGTATCCGGATACTTACGATTTCGCCAGGGGCTTGGCCCTGAGCGGCCACTCCTCTTCGCCGTCGTCGGCGTTGGTGGAGTAGTCCGAAGGAAGGGTTTCCCCCTTCTTGGACCCTTCGGCCTCCCTAGTTGGGGCGGCCTTCCTTTTCTTCCCTTCCCCCGCTGGAGGGGGAGAGGTCTCTTCTTCCTCCTCTCGTCTTCATGGGAGGAGTGCGTCTTGGAGTCGTCGGATGATGGATCCGACACCTCCTGGCGCCGGGCACTCTTTCGAGTCCCCGTGGCCTTCTTCTTGGCCTTCTTCTCCGACACCACATAGGGTGCCGGAACCAGCAGCTTCGCGAAGCGAGCGTCCGCTGGGCCTTCGGGCAAAGGAGCCGGACAGTTGATCTGTCCGGACGTCTCCTGCCAATCCTGTAAAAGGTAAGGGAGCTTAGATCCCGCATGGAGTCAAACTATGAAAAACTGATACCCTGTAAAAGGTAAAAACAGCTTACCGCATGAGCGTGACACTGCGCGCTGAATCCGCGATCCTCGGTAGCGGATGCGGGGGCCTCGGCGCCCTTGAAAAGCACCTTCCAGGCATCTTCGTACGTTGTGTCGAAGAGCCTGCTCAGAGTTCGGTGCCGCGCCGGGTCGAACTCCCACAGGTTGAAAGCCCGTTGTCGACACGGGAGGATCCGGCGGATGAGCATAACCTGGACTACGTTGACAAGTTTGAGATTCTTGTCCACCAGGGTTTGGACGCATGTTTGGAGTCCGGTCAGCTCTCCTTTTTTACCCCACGACAGGCCCGTCTCTTTCCAGGAGGTGAGCCGCATAGGGGGTCCGGATCGGAACTCGGGGGCTGCGACCCATTCAGGGTCGCGCGGCTCGGTGATGTAAAACCAACCCGATTGCCACCCCTTCAGGGTCTCCACAAAGGAGCCCTCGAGCCATAAGACGTTGGGCATCTTGCCCACCATGGCGCCTCCGCACTCCACCTGGTTGCCGCGCACCACCTTCGGCTTGACGTTGAAAGTCTTGAGCCATAGGCCGAAATGGGGGCGGATGCGGAGGAAAGCCTCGCACACGACGATAAACGCCGAGACGTTGAGGATGAAGTTCGGGGCCAGATCATGGAAATACAGGCCGTAGTAGAACATGAGCCCCCAGACAAATGGGTGGAGAGGGAAGCCCAGTCCACGGAGGAAATGGGGGAGGAACACCACCCTCTCATGGGGCCTAGGGGTGGGGATGAGCTGCCCCTCTTCGGGAAGTCGGTGCGCAATGTCGTTAGACAAGTATCCGGCCTTCCTTAGTTTTTTGATGTGCCCTCCGTAACGGAGGAGACCATCTACTTGACTCCCGCTCCGGACATGGCTGGAGAAGGTTGAGGTGGGGAGTGCGGACTTGGGCGCTGGAGCTCGAGTGCGCAAGAATGGATAGGCAAAGGAGGAAAAAGGCGTAGGTGAAAAGGTGGATCATTATCCCCTTATATGGGTGGACGCAACTACGTGTCCCCACCAGCCTGGTAAAACTCGCTTATCCCCAAGCGCCGTAATCAATGGCGCGGTTGGGTTACCCACGCCCGTATTGATGAGAATCCCAGAATAAGGGGACACGATCTCTGCTTCGACGAGACGTGCCAAGGAAACCGCCTCGCATGACACGCTGAGGTGGGATAATAAAATGATTCGAATAAAGGCTTGGCTGTGGTGCGTCTCACTACGGAATACGTCAGCAGATTATATTTGTGAAAATATTATTCTCTCTATGGCAATATGTGGAAACTTATTTTGCAGAGCCGGACACTATCTTTGTGTTCAAAATCTTCTATGAAGTACTTGGAGGAGTGAGGGAGTCCTGGATTAGGGGGTGTCCGGATGGCCGGACTCCTGGACTATGAAGATACAAGATTGAAGACTTCGTCCCCTGTCCGGAAGGGACTTCCCTTGGCGTGGAAGGCAAGCTTGGAGATACAGATATGCAGATCTCCTACCATTGTAACCGACTTTGTGTAACCCTAACCCTCTCCGGTGTCTATATAAACCGGAGGGTTTTAGTCCGTAGGACGACATACACATCAACAATCATACCATAGGCTAGCTTCTAGGGTTTAGCCTCTCCGATCTCATGGTAGATCTACTCTTGTACTACCCATATCATCAATATGAATCAAGCAGGACGTAGGGTTTTACCTCCATCGAGAGGGCCTGAACCTGGGTAAAACTTCATGTCCCTTGCCTCCTGTTACCATCCAGCCTAGACCCACAGTTCGGGACCCCCTACCCGAGATCCGCCGGTTTTGACACCGACATTGGTGCTTTCATTGAGAGTTCCTCTGTGTCGTCGCCGTTAGGCTCGATGGCTTCTACGATCATCAATAGCGATGCAGTCCAGGGTGAGACCTTCCTCCCCGGACAGATCTTCGTCTTCGGCGGCTTCGCACTGCGGGCCAATTCACTTGGCCATCTGGAGCAGATCGAAAGCTACGCCCCTGGCCGTCAGGTCAGATTTGGAAGTTTAAACTACACGGCTGACATCCGCGGGGACTTGATCTTCGACGGATTCGAGCCACTGCCGAGCGCGCCGCACTGTCACGACGAGCATGTTCTAGCTCTGCCGCCGAACAGTGCCCTAGAGGCCGCACCCGCATCGGCTTCGACCCTTAATTCGGAGCCAACTGCGCCAATCGAGGATGGGTGGTTGGATGCCGCCTCGGGGGCTGCGATCCCAACGGCGATCGAGCCAAACACCAGCCCCACACTCTGCGAGACTCGTGACTCCAAGGAGCCGAACTCCTCTCCAGACTCCGAACCCTCCGCGCCCCTGCCGATCGAATCCGATTGGGCGCCGATTATGGAGTTTACTGCCGCGGACATCTTTCAGCACTCGCCTTTCGGCGATATTCTGAAGACACTAAAATCTCTCTCTTTATCAGGAGAGCCCTGGCCGGACTACGGTCAGCAAGGTTGGGATTCGGACGATGAAGAAATTCAATGCCCACCCACCACCCACTTTGTAGCCACTGTCGACGATTGAACCGACATGCTCGGCTTCGACTCCGAAGACATCGACGGTATGGACGCCGATGAAGGAGACAATGAAGAACCAACGCCTATTGGGCCCTGGAATGCCACCTCGTCATATGACGTATACATGGTGGACACACCAAAAGATGACGACGAGGAGCGAAAGGACGCACCGAAGGCTTGTTCCCTCGAAAAGCAGCCAAAGCGGCGTCGCAAGCGCCGCCCCAAATCCCGCCTCGACAGAAATAGCGATCACACAGACCCAGTGTTAGAGCAGGGCGAACCGCTGCCGGACAACGGCAATCCGGATAATCAAACGGAACAAACAAATCCTATCAAGGATAATGGTCCGGACGACATAACGCCGGACAGGCACCCGGAGCAGTAGACTGCCCGTAAAAGGCTTGTCGCCACCGCGAGGAGTCTTAAAAAGCAGAAGCAAAGGCTCAAGGCCGCGCAAGACACACTCCAAATCAGATGGAGTAAAATACTCAACACTGCAGCAAGGTACGGCGACAATCGCCCCTGCAAGAGCTACCCAAAGCGGAAGCTGCTACCCGAATTCGATGAGGAGGCCTCAGACCCCCCACAACCAAATATCAAAGCAGCCACCTGGTTGGATAGACGACCCCTCTACCAGAGCGGCATACAACGCCGCTCACAATACAATACGCGACCCATGCAATGGCTCGCACCCAAAGGACAGCGCAACAAGATCCATCTATGGACCACACAAGCGCGCCTCAGCATACAATGCAACACAACAAACATCCGAAGAACACGGTACACCCAGCTACAGGGGTGCCGCACACCCCCTATGTTTCACCGTTGAGGTGCTGGATCATGAATTTCCAGAGGGATTCAAGCCCGTAAACATAGAGGCATACGACGGAACAACAGACCCTGGGGTCTGGATTGAGGACTACATCCTTCACATCCATATGGCTCGAGGAGATGATCTCCACGCCATCAAGTACTTACCCCTCAAGCTCAAAGGGCCAGCTCATCACTGGCTCAAAGGCCTCCCCTAAAGCTCCATTGGAAGTTGGGAAGAGCTCGAAGACGCCTTTCGGGCAAATTTTCAAGGGACTTATGTCCGACCTCCGGATGCGGACGATTTGAGTCATATAACTCAACAGCCCGGAGAGTCAGCCCGAAAGCTTTGGAACAGGTTTCTTACTAAAAAGAACCAGATTGTCGACTGTCCGGACGCCGAAGCCTTGGTAGCTTTCAAGCATAGCATCCGTGACGAATGGCTCGCCAGACACCTCGGCCAAAATAAGCCGAGAACGATGGCCGAATTAACAAACCTCATGACCCGCTTTTGCACGGGTGAGGACAGCTGGCTAGCCAGACGTAGCACCAGCGACCCCAGTACATCTGAAGTTAGAGATGGAAACGGGAAATCACGGCGCAACAGCAATAACAAAGGCCAGAATAAAGAAGACAACATGAAGGGCACGGCGGTCAATGCCGGATTCAAAAGCTCTCGGCCAGGTCAAAAGCCGCCCCCTAAAGGCACCAGGGATGAACTGTCCAGCCTCAACAAAATTCTGGACCAAGTATGTCAGATCCATAGTACCCCTGGTAAACCTGCTAATCATACCCACAGAGAATGTTGGGTCTTTAAGCAGTCCGGCCAGCTCAACGCCGTACACAAGGGGGAGGATACACCAAGTGAAGACGAGGACGAGCCCCCCAAGCAACACATGGGGGAACAAAAGAAATTTCCACCAGAAGTCAAAACAGTAAACGCGTTACACGTAATCAAGGGAAAAAACAACGCGACACTCCCAGGAAAATATACCCAACTGCTTGTCACCACGAAGTCCTGCCACTGGTCATCTCAACCGATCACTTTCGACCATCGCGATTACTCACCAAGTATCCGACACGCAGGATGGGCTGCCCTGGTATTAGACCCAGTAATTGGCGGATATCACTTCACAAGAGTCTTGATGGACGGCGGCAGTAGCCTAAACCTAATATATCAGGATACAATCCGCGGGATGGGGTTAGACCCAACACAAATTCGCCATAGCAATACTACCTTTAAAGGAGTAACGCCAGGCCCAGGGGCTCGTTGTACGGGCTCCCTCCTACTACAAGTTATATTCGGCTCCCCCGATAACTTCCGTCGCGAGCATTTAACTTTCCACATCGCTCCGTTTCAAAGTGGCTATCAAGCACTGCTTGGACGCGAAGCTTTCGCTCGCTTTAATGTAATACCACACTACGCCTCCCTCACACTCAAGATGCCCGGTCCACGTGGCATCATTACAGTGCACGGAAATATCAAGCAATCTCTGCGCGCCGAAGAGAGTGAAGCTTCCTTGGCAGCCGCACACTAAAGGCGCCCGGACCAGAAAGCGTCCAGTAGGTCGTCAAGACCTCAGACACAACTAATCGAGTCCGGCGCCACTACTTATACCGAATAAACGGTCACACCCCTATTCGTCAATACAAGGAGCTCAACACACGCAGACAAGTGGCAATTTCTTTTCATCTTGAATTATACATGGTTTATTTAACAAACTATCTTTTTGCACGACAACTTTTTCACCTAAACTCCTCTCTTTTACAGACGATCATCGTGCTACACCCGTCCAGGATACGGCACAATGGAGACACAGGCGCAAACGTGCATCAGGGACCCGCTCCAAGGATTCTTTTTAGATTAAGACCCTGCGTAAACCTTTTTTACTGTCTCTTGTTGATACATATCCACCGTTGAGAAGGATGCTGACGTCTTGGCATGTGGCCACGCCAGAACAATGCACATACCTGGACACAAGGGGCTTCTTACAAAGGCCATTATTTAGGCCCGGTTTATACCACAAAGACCGAACACCTTAGGGAGTGTTCGGCGTCGCGAGTTTGGCCCTGTATGCATCAGCTCCGAATCATTGTCTTTGGTCAAATGTTGGGTTTGCCCAGCTCCTATGTTTTGGTGCCTTACATTCCGCTTTACCGGCTAAGGTAGCACCAGGAGAACTACTGCGATTGTGCCCTGGTTCATCCGGACGAGCACCTCAGTAGAGAAAGCCGAAAACTGACTGTCATGATATAGTGTGAGACTGGTCAACCACTCGATGACCTGTGGGAATGTTAGAATTCCCCCGCCTTAACGAAGGGCCGTTTTCCGGCCAGGCATGTACGCAACCCGAGATCGGGAGAGTGCGGAGCCACCAGGGGCTATCTAGTAGCCCCACTGTCAAACTCCTATGGCTAAGTGAAAGTGCTAAAGCATTATAGTCCGGTTGCCTCGCTCACTCCGCTATCACCTCCTTAATAGGACCAAGACGTTGGGTTAAGTGTGAATGCGTGTTTTTGCGCGCACCTCCGCATTATATGCGTGAGGGTTGAAGCCGACGACTGCAATCTTTCAGGTTATACACATGTATATATAAACGGCCGCCCAGGAGGCATCATATTACTTTCAGGCAAAAGTATAAAAATAGCCTTATAAAAATTTATAAAAGCATTTCGCTTACAATGAGATTACATATCACTCAAACATAATGTTTTTTGAGCACTGGGTCTCTATCAAACGGGCACCCTCAAGAACTTCTTTAAAGTAGTGCTCAGCAGCCTTTCGACCTATAGTCGAATCCCGCGCTGCAACATTGGTAGCATCCATCTCCGCCCAGTATGCCTTAACATGGGCAAAGGCCATCCGTGCGCCCTCTATGCACGCCGACCTCTTCATCGCATTAATGCGCAGCACCACGTTAAGGAACTGCTGCACCAAGCTGAAATAGCTGTTCGGTTTTGACCTTTCCGGCCATAGCTGATCCACAACGGACCTCATGGAGAGTCCGGACAACCTATTTAGTTCGGCCCATTCGGCTAATTGGTCAGTCAATGAAAATGGACGCTCGGGAGAATGGAATTGTCTCCAAAACAGCTGGTCTACTTCATGGTCCGTCTGACCCTGGAAGTACTTGGCCGCATCGGTAGCGCTCGCCGCCAAATCCTTATACACATCCTCCGAACTCCACAGCCGATCCAGAGGGGCATACCGTGGATCTCCGAACTTCCTCTGCAACATAAAGGATTTCCCAGCTACAATATCCCCAGCTTCCCGCAGCTCCTCCTTCTTTGCCCTCATAGCAAAGCAGAGGTCCTTTTTTGTCGCAGCAGCCTTCTCAAGGTCCGATGCCTTCGCTTGGTTTTCCTTTTCAAGAACCCGGCAACAGTCGGCGATGACCTTTAATTCTATGGCCATCTTGGCCATCTTGTCTCGGCTCTCGCCATGCGTGGCCTTCTCGGCTTGCAACTCTTCGGCCGCCCTCACAGCAGCCGCATTACCCAACCTCGCTTGTTCCTTGGCTCGGGCAAGTTCTGCCCGCAAGGCTTCAACAGTGGCAACTCCATCTGCAGTCACAACATATTAAAGATACTGGCATCGTGCTGCTCTTCCTATGTGGCGTTTACCAGATAATGACACTTACCCTGTGCCTCATCAAGCCTTTTGTTAAAAAGCTCGATGCCGGCGTCTGCCGCATCCAACTGCCGTTCTAAATGGGCAAACTCGCTAGTCCGGCTAGCCACTGGAGCTTCCATCACCTGCACATAGAGGTAGTATGGTTATTTCCTGGGAATATGATCCTCTGTTCATCGTCGTTTCCGAAGACAACCAGATTCTCAGGGGCTACTATCTACACATGGCACACCTAGCATGTGCAGGATTATCATACATTCTTTTACGTACCTCAAAGCCTGTCAGTAGACTCATAAAAGCTTCATGCAATCCGCTTTCGGCGGACGATATTCTCTCCATCACCGTATTCATCAGCACACGGTGTTCATCTGAGATGGCCGCTTGCCCCACCAACTCCCTCAGAACATCCGATCGCACACTAGACGGTGCCGGACTCTTTTGTCTGCTCTCTTCGGGAGTCGGACACCGGGAGCTTCGGGGATCATGGGATTATCTTCTGGCCTCACCGGACTCGGAGAGGCCCTCCGCGACGACACTTCAGGGTCGCCCGCTTCTGGAGCAGAGGAGTCCGGAGGAGGCGTTTCGCTCTCCATCATCTCTGGAAGAAGATCCCCCGAAGATGAGCTCATTTGAGAGGGGCTAAGGCCCGAACTCCAAAAATATATGCGGTGGTTATTTTCTCAGAAGAAAAAGATGGCATATCTGTACTATTAAAAGTATTTTGGGTCACTTAGGACTCATGGGAGAATTGATCCCCCCGCGGACTTTGTGCGGCAACAACGCCCCCAAGGTAGGACCCTCTGTAGGAGACTTCTTCTCCCGTTTGGAAGCTTCGGCTTCCGAATCCCCGGGCGCAGTCCTTTTCCTCTTCTGGTCGTCTTCCTTCATGGAGACGCTCGCTCCCTCGGTTAGAATGGGCAGCGTTGGGGGTCCGCGTCCGCCCACATTATCCTCCACAGTATCTTCCTTCAAGGGCTCCGAGCAAGGTGCGGTCTGGAGCATCTTTTCCAATACTGGATTTTCCAAACCCTCAGGGAGGGGGGCCGAACACCGAATCAACTTCGCCTTTGTTAGCCAGTCCTGGTCAAAAAACGAACTTTCAGAAATAACTTCGTAACAAAGGAGAGACAGTATGTTCGGCCGGAAGATGCCTTACCTGTTCGGCGGCGCGGTTACTACTCAGGTCCACGTCCTCGGTGATTTCCGGACACTCCACCTGAGGTCCGAAGAATGACTTGTACATCTCCTCGTGCGTCAGGCCGAGAAAATTTTGAATGGCACGCGATCCCTCGGGATTGAATTCCCACAGGCGAAGAGGCCGGCGTTTGCAAGGCTGGACTTGACGAACCAGCATAACCTGTATTACCGCAACCAAACTGAAATCTCCATTGAAGAGATCTCGAATGCGGCTTTGCAGTATAGGCACGTCCTTGGCTGGACCCCAGCTTAGACCTCTGCTGATCCATGACATCAGCCATGGTGGAGGGCCCGAGCGGAAAACAGAGGGGGCTGCCCACTTGGCACTTCTAGGAGCCGTGATGTAGAACCACTCCTGTTGCCACAATTCAGACACCTCTGGGATGGAACCTTTGGGCCACGAAGCTCCCGTCATATTGCGTATTGAGGCACCTCCACACGCTGCATGTTGCCCCTCGACCATCTTTGGCTTCACTTCAAAGGTCTTGAGCCATAGGCCAAAGTGAGTGGTAACCCGGAGGAAGGCCTCACACACGACAATAAATGTCGTGATATGAAGAAAGGAGTCCGGAGCTAGATCATGAAAGTCTAGCCCGTAGTAAAACATCAAACCCCTGACGAAAGGATCCAGAGCAAGGCCTAGACCTCAGAGGAAGTGGGAGACGAACACGACGTTCTCGTTGGGTTCGGGGGTGGGGACGGCCTGCCCTCGGGGAGGCAGCCGATGCGAAATCTCGGTGGTCAGATATCTGGCCTCCCTCAACTTCTTGATGTCTTATTCCGTGACGGAGGAAGGCACCCATCGGCCTTGAAGGCTAGATCCGGACATGACTGAAGGTTCGGAGCACCTGACCTGAACTTCGGGCGTTTGAGCTTGAGGTGGGGGAAGGATTCATTGAGCACGGGAGGGAAAAATAAAAACCTTGTCCCCTTTATAAAGAGGGTGAATATCAAGCGTCCTGTCCGTGTCCGTTTGGACTTGCCTATCTAGGAGTCCTAGAAGCGGTTGGGTTACCCACGCCCGTATTGATGAGAATCCCGAAATAAGGGGACACGATCTCTGCTTTAACAAGATGTGCCAAGGAAACCGCCTCGCATGACGCACTGAGGTGGGATAATGAAATGACTCGGATAAAGGCTTGGCCGTGGTGTGTCACACTACGGAATACGTCAGCATATTAGATTTGTGTAAATATTATTCTCTCTATGGCAATATGTGGAAACTTATTTTGCAGAGCCGGACACTATCTTTGTGTTCAAAATCTTCTATGAAGTACTTGGAGGAGGAACCCGCCTTGCAATGCCGAAGACAATCTGCGCGCCGGACTCGTCGCCATTGAAGCCTGGTTCAGGGGCTACTGAGGGAGTCCTGGATTAGGGGGTGTCCGAATGGCCGGACCATACCTTTAGCCGGACTCCTGGACTATGAAGATACAAGATTGAAGACTTCGTCCCGTGTCCGGAAGGGACTTTCCTTGGCGTGGAAGGCAAGCTTGGCGATACGGATATGCAGATCTCCTACCATTGTAACCGACTTTGTGTAACCCTAACCCTCTCCGGTGTCTATATAAACCGGAGGGTTTTAGTCCATAGGACGACATACACATCAACAATCATACCATAGGCTAGCTTCTAGGGTTTAGCCTCTCCGATCTCGTGGTAGATCTACTCTTGTACTACCCATATCATCAATATTAATCAAGCAGGACATAGGGTTTTACCACCATCGAGAGGGCCCAAACCTGGGTAAAACTTCGTGTCCCTTGCCTCCTGTTACCATCCGGCCTAGACACACAGTTCGAGACCCCCTACCCGAGATCCGCTGGTTTTGACACCGACAAGGAGGAACCCTCCTTGCAATGCCGAAGACAATCTGCGCGCCGGACTCGTCGTCATTGAAGCCTGGTTCAGGGGCTACTGAGGGAGTCCTGGATTAGGGGGTGTCCGGATGGCCGGACTATACCTTCAGCCGGACTCCTAGACTATGAAGATACAAGATTGAAGACTTCGTCCCGTGTCCGGAAGGGACTTTCCTTGGCGTGGAAGGCAAGCTTGGCGATACGGATATGCAGATCTCCTACCATTGTAACCGACTTTGTGTAACCCTAACCCTCTCCGGTGTCTATATAAACCGGAGGGTTTTAGTCCGTAGGACGACATACACATCATCATCACCGTCATCACGCAGTCGTGCTGACGGAACTCTCCCTCGAAGCTCTGCTGGATTGGAGTTCGTGGGACGTCATCAAGCTGAACGTGTGCAGAACTCGGAGGTGCCGTGCGTTCGGTACTTGGATCGGTCGGATCGTGAAGACGTACGACTACATCAACCGCGTTGTGCTAACGCTTCCACATTCGTTCTACGAGGGTACGTAGACACACTCTCCCCTCTCGTTGCTATGCATCACCATGATCCTGTGTGTGTGCGTAGGAATTTTTTTGAAATTACTACTGAGGGAGTCCTGGATTAGGGGGTGTCTGGATGGCCGGACTATACCTTCAGCCGGACTCCTCGACTATGAAGATACAAGATTGAAGACTTCGTCCCGTGTCCGGAAGGGACTTTCCTTGGCGTGGAAGGCAAGCTTGGCGATACGGATATGTAGATCTCCTACCATTGTAACCGACTTTGTGTAACCCTAACCCTCTCCGGTGTCTATATAAACCGGAGGGTTTTAGTTCGTAGATCTAGGGTTTAGCCTCTCCGATCTCGTGGTAGATCTACTCTTGTACTACCCATATCATCAATATCAATCAAGCAGGACGTAGGGTTTTACCTCCATGAAGAGGGCCCGAACCTGGGTAAAACTTCGTGTCCCTTGCCTCCTGTTACCATCCGGCCTAGACGCACAGTTCGGGACCCCCTACCCGAGATCCGCCGGTTTTGACACCGACAACTACGTTCGCAACAGTGATAATCTGTAAAGAAAATGTACAGTGAACAAGTACTAAGAAGTGTGAATTCTTATTAGCTATGTTATATATTAAAGCTATTGTATTGCCAAGATTGCTGGTAGTAATTTGAGTTTTAACTAGTAGTTTGGTGGCTTACTATTTCCTACTCCCTCCGTCCTGAATTACTTATTGTAGATTTGTCTAGATATGGATGTATCTAACACTAAAACATGTATAATAGACCCGTATCTAGACAAATCAAAGATAAGTAATTTGGCTCGGGTAATATTATGCAGTGGAATAAATTTCATAAAGTGGTACAAGTAGAAATGCATATGCTTACTATTATCTCTCCATGTTTACCAATCTTGTATATATTTGACTACTACATATTTTCTTTTCTTGTTTTTATTCTATATTCTGACCAAAAAGAAAATCATTAACATGACTCAAAATAGCAAATAGTGCAATCTGCCTTAGTCCAGTATTTGCTTTATATAGTTTTCGTTATTTAATTCTATAACCGAACCTTTTCACTTCCAAACTGGAATGTCCAAACTTCACCAAATTTGGCATGGACATCACGCACTCAAGCATCGTGCACCACAAAAATAAATTGAAATTTTTTCTTTCGCTATTTTAATGATTTTATGTTCATAGGGAGTAGATGAGCCTTGGCTCGCAGATGAATTATGTCACTTTGAGGGGATATAAGTTAGATTCCACACCGCTCAAGTAAAATGTCAATTACATAAATAAAATGTTTACTCAACTAATGATGTTTGCAAAATCAACATTGTGGACAAACCCTACCGATACCATTTTATGTAGTTAATCATGACATATCGCCGCATAATCAGAAGAAATATTACCACATCTAAAAAAATCTTAAGGTACTTAAATTATTAATTTACAATCAGTGCATGCGACCAAATCAATGACATATACATGGATTCTACACATATGATGACTCAGTCTTGATACAACACGACCTTACTCTCTAAAGGAATCAATCCATCATGTTATCGATCCATTTTTGTAGTATAATTGAACTGAATTGCATAGACCACTCAAGGAGTCAACATAATTATTTAACATGTCATGCTTACTTAACATTCAACAACCGTGCCAACAATGAGTTTGAAAGAGGATTGCAACCAGTCCATATTACTATGGCATGTGCCTATGTGTGCCCTTGATCTTGTGAACAACCCGAGTGTGTGTGTGCACGTGTGTGTGTGGGAGGGTGGGGGTCTAGTTGGGGATTGGTTATACTCTTTTCTAGTTGCCCAACGGAAAATAGTGATACTGCTCTTTTGGGGCAGTATATGTTTGCTAGACAATATGAAAACCAAAAATGTTGTTTCAAAATAAAAAACCCCAGAATTGCAGCAGGTTTTGACACAGAAAATCCCTAATGATGCTGCTACAGTCATTTTTACCATACATCATAATCTGAATAATTGCAGCATCCTGCAGAGAAGTCAAGATACAAAAAAGTATTATAAATGAAAGTGCTCAAGATAAAAAGGGTGATCTAAACAAGGAGGACTGGCTGGGATCCTACAATACCTCATATTTGCTTGCTTTTACTTCATTCTGATGACGGTGCCGTTATTCGAAGATGTGTTCTAAATTTGGCTTTAGCATGGGTTGTAATCCAAAAAATAAGTCTCTTGAGTAAGGTGGCTCGGTTTTATGAGAGCTAGCTATTTGTTCAATGAAAATCAATGAGGCGGCTCGGTTCCTAAAAAAGAATGGATTCGAGGACTAGAAGAATTCATCAATGAATTGAGTATATGTAGCCGAATAATTCACTGGCATCTACACCTTATATTTCAGATAGCTAGGTCAATTCCATCCACACACATATATAATAAAATGTTGAAACCCATCAACGCTTGGTCTGAATGGAAGTGCTTCATCAGTCAAGACACTATAGCGACGTGCAACGATATTTAGAGTAGTTGAGACACATGCATTGCTGACAAAGTATGTGTAAAATCAGATCTAACTAATAATTAATTATACTATGCAAGCACTATAATGGAGTAGGAATCTTTGTGACTGTTTGCTAACTCTGCGGTTTGCTAAGTGTCATCGACACTACTGTTGTCAGACAAAACATAAACTGTTGCAACCAGCCAAACCAGAGTCAAATGCAGATCTACAGAGACGAGGACAACCGATGTCCACAAATTAACTTACAATGACACTTTATTTAATTTCCTCAAGGAAACAAAGGATACTTTATTTCTTACGAGAAAGAAATGCCAGTTGATGCTGTGCGATTTGGCAGAAGCGTCTTACCCTCGTTGTGAGGGGGCGCGTTGCATGTTATAGGCAGTAGGGGCGCACCTCCTTGACCATAGCGCATACAAAGTAGTTGGAGAAGATTAAAACTTGGGGAGGAAGAGATAAGGAGATAAGAGAGGTTTACCAGATAAAGAGATTCTCCCTAACAACCTAGTCTATCTCCTGATGCGCCAACTCTGAATGTCATCGTGACATATGTGCGTTTAACACCCTCCCTTAATCACAACTTCATCAAGTTGAGATTATGTGTGATGTCTTCAAAGCTTCTCGTGGGTAAAGGTTCGGTGAATCCATCCGCAATCTGATCCTCGGAATGCACAAACCGTATATCAAGTTTCCTCTGAGCCACCCGTTCTTTGACAAAGTGGACATCAATTTCAATGTGTTTGGTCCTAGCATGAAACACCGGATTAGCAGACAAGTATGTAGCGGTAGCACCCAGGATATCACACCATAAGTATGGAGCTTGAGTGCTTTTTACACCAAGTTCTTTCAACATTGATTGCACCCATATGCTTTGTATTCTGCCTCTGTATTGGATCGAAACAGTAGCCTGCTTTCTTGCACACCATGAAATTAAGTTAACGAAAAAACACTGCAAAGCCACCAGTGGAGCGCCTGTCATCCAAGCATCCGACCCAGTTAGAATCTGAGAAAGCACTCGAAAGTGTGGATGATGACTTGCTGAAATTCATACCAATATTGAGAGTGTTCTTGACATATCTAACTATATGCTTTGCAGCAGTCCAATGAACTATGGTGGGTGCATGAAGAAACTGACAGACTTTATTAAAAACAAATCAGATATCAAGTCTTGTAAGCGTCAACTATTGAAGTGCATCTACCAGACTCCTATATCTTGTACAGTCATCCTGACTCAAAGGCTGTCCTTCTATAAGAGACAATTTTTCTGAACTAGATAGTGGAGTAGGTGAGGGTTTACACCCTTGCAACCTAGCCTTTTTTACCAGATCTATTGCATACTTTTTCTGAGATAGATGAAGTCCATCCTCATGTTTCTTCACTTCTATCCCTAGGAAATAATGCAATTCTCCAAGGTCCTTGAGAGCAAACTCTGCACTGAGATCCTTCAAAAGTCCTGTGATAGCCTCATTAGATGAACTTGTGACAATAATATCATCACCATATATGAGAACAAATATGTGAGTGTTGCATTTGTTGTAAATGAACAAGGAGGTGTCAGACTTTGAAGGAATAAAGCCAAGTGCTTGCATTTTGTGACTCAGACGTGAGTACCATGCTCCAGGAGCCTGTTTCAGTCCATATAATGCTTTGTCAAGTTTGCACACATGAGAAGGTGCATTCTTGTTTTCAAACCCAGGAGGTTGTTTCATGTACACTTCCTCTTCCATAACACCATGCAAAAACACGTTATGTACGTCTAGCTGTCTGAGACTCCAGCCCCTGGAAACAGTAATGGACAAAATGAGACGGATAGTGGCAACTTTTACAACGGGACTAAAAGTATCCTCATAGTCTATGCCATACCGTTGTTTAAAGCCTTTTGCCACAAGTCTTGCTTTGTAGCGGTCAATGGTTCCATCGGATTTTCTCTTGATCCTGAATATCCACTTGCAGTCAATGAGGTTTTTACCGTGTTGTGGAGGAACCAAGTGCCATGTGTTGTTTCGTTTCAGGGCCATGTACTCTTCTTTCATTGCTTTCTCCCAATTTTCATCACCAAGTGCTTCTTCAACTGTATGTGGCTCGCCTGGTTCACCTGTGGAACAGACCATCCCAAATTTTGTCATATGTTCATAATTTATAGGTTGTATTACCCCTTGTTGGAGCCGGGTACGACGTGACGTAGTTGACTCATGTGGCGCAGAAGATCCCGTGTTGGCTGCAGGTGCCGATCCCGAGATGGATTCAGGAGCAGGCTCAACAGCCGTTTCGGGAGCAGGCACCGGATCCTCTGTGCCTGTGGGTGCAGTAGCAACACGAAGGGAAGCCACATGCGCCGCAGAAGATCCCGTTTGGTGGGGCTCATTATGTGGCAATGATTGAGCCGGTTCCCTCCTTGCGCCAGATGTGGGGCCCGCATCAGTCGGCCGAAGTAGGTCACGCCGCTTGTAGCAGACGGGTTGGACGGGGAAGTGCCCGCCTATGGGCCCAGGTGAGTGCGGGGCGTGGGTGGCGTCGCCACCAGCCGCGTGGCGCGGGCGGGTCCGCCCGCTGGCGTGTGGTCGGGTGCGGCGGGAGCAGCAGACGGCGCGGATTCCAAAGGAGCTTGGCCTGACTGGTTTGCTAGCAAGGATCCCGAGGCGGATTCTGCTGCCAGGTCCGTCGCACCTGCAGGCGCCGATCCTGAGGGGGATTTGCTTCCCAAGCCCTGGCACATGAAATATGGCCCTGCTGGGCAGTTTCTTCATTGTTTTCAACTCTGTTTTTTTTCATCATGGCCTCCTGCATCATCACACAACTCAAGCAAAGTGGTGAGAGGGTTAGTCATGATAGGATCATTATAGCTATACTCCCCGTGATCAAGGCCGGTTAGATTAGGAGATAGAAGAAGGATTTCTATCCGAAGTAAAGCACCGGCATTTGGGTGTAGATCAGCAAAGGGGAATTTAGTCTCGTCGAACACAACATCACGAGATATGTATACCCGACCGGTAGAAACATCAAGACACTTGACCCCCTTATGTGTTGGGGAACGCAGTAATTTCAAAAAAATCCTACGCACATGCAAGATCATGGTGATGCATAGCAATGAGAGGGGAGAGTATCGTCTACATACCCTCGTAGACCGTAAGCAGAAGCGTTATGACAACGCGGTTGATGTAGTCGTACGTCTTCACGATCGACCGATCTAGTACCGAAGATACGGCACCTCCTCGATCTGCACACGTTCGGCTCGGTGACGTCCCGCGAACTCACGATCCAGTAGAGCTTCGAGGGAGAGCTTCGTCAGCATGACAGCGTGATGACGGTGATGATGTTGCTACCGGAACAGGGCTTCGCCTAAGCACCGCTATGATATTACCGAGGTGGATTATGGTGGAGGGGGCACCGCACATGGCTAAAGATCAATGATCAACTTGTGTGTCTATGGCGTGCCCCCTCCCCCGTATATAAAGGAGTGGAGGAGGGGGAGGGCCGACCCTCCTATGGCGCGCCCCATGGGGAGTCCTACTCCCACCGGGAGTAGGATTCCCCCCTTTCCATGTAGTAGGAGTAGGAAGGAAGGAGGAAAGAGGGAGAAGGAAAGGGGGGCGCCGCCCCCCCTTCCTAGTCCAATTCGGACCAGAGGCCCATTAAACTCCCCGGGGGGTTCCGGTAACCCCCCGGTACTCCGATATATGCTCGAACTTCACTCGGAACCCTTCCGATGTCCAAACATAGTCGTCCAATATATCGATCTTTATGTCTCAACCATTTCGAGACTCCTCATCATGTCCGTGATCATATCTGGGACTCTAAACTACCTTCGGTACATCAAAACACATAAACTCATAATACTGATCATCACCGAACGTTAAGCGTGCGGACCCTACGGGTACGAGAACTATGTAGACATGACCGAGACATGTCTCCGATCAATAACCAATAGTGGAACCTGGATGCTCATATTGGTTCCTACATATTCTATGAAGATCTTTATCGGTCAAACCGCATAACGATATAAGTTGTTCCCTTTGTCATCGGTATGTTACTTGCCCGAGATTCGATCGTCGGTATCTCAATACCTAGTTCAATCACGTTACCGGCAAGTCTCTTTACTCATTCCTTAATGCTACATCTCGTAACTAACTCATTAGCTACATTGCTTACAAGGCTTATAGTGATGTACATTGCCTAGAGGGCCCAAAGATACCTCTCTGACAACCGGAGTGACAAATCCCAATCTTGATACATGCCAACTCAACAAACACCATCGGAGACACCTGTAAAGCACCTTTATAATCACCCAGTTACGTTGTGACGTTTGGTAGCTGATAACCCACAAGTATAGGGGATCACAACAGCTTTCGAGGGTAGAGTATTCAACCCAAATTTATTGATTCGACACAAGGGGAGCCAAAGAATATTCTCAAGTATTAGCAGCTGAGTTGTCAATTCAACCACACCTGGAAACTTAGTATCTGCAGCAAAGTTTTTAGTAGCAAAGTAATATGATAGTGGTGGTAGCGGCAACAAAAGTAAAGACAACAAAAGTAATTTTTTTGGTATTTTGTAGTGATTGTAACAGTAGCAGCGGAAAAGTAAATAAGCATAAACCAGTATATGGAAAACTCGTAGGCACCGGATCAGTGATGGATAATTATGCCGGATGCGGTTCATCATGTAACAGTCATAACATAGGGTGACACAGAACTAGCTCCAATTCATACGTGCTGATGGAAAATAACTTGCATGACATCTTTTGTCCTACCCTTCCGTGGCAGCGGGGTCCTATTGGAAACTAAGGGATATTAAGGCCTCCTTTTAATAGAGAACCGGAACAAAGCATTAGCACATAGTAAATACATGAACTCCTCAAACTATGGTCATCACCGGGAGTGGTCCCGATTATTGTCACTTCGGGGTTGCCGGATCATAACACATAGTAGGTGACTATAGACTTGCAAGATAGGATCAAGAACTCACATATATTCATGAAAACATAATAGGTTCAGATCTGAAATCATGGCACTCGGGCCCTAGTGCCAAGCATTAAGCATAGCAAAGTCATAGCAACATCAATCTCAGAACATAATGGATACTAGGGATCAAACCCTAACAAAACTAACTCAATTACATGATAAATCTCATCCAACCCATCACCGTCCAGCAAGCCTACGATGCAATTACTCACACACGGAGGTGAGCATCATGAAATTGGTGATGGAGGATGGTTGATGATGACGACGGCGACGAATCCCCCTCTCCGGAGCCCCGAACGGACTCTAGATCAGCCCTCCCGAGAGGTTTTAGGGCTTGGCCGCGGCTCCGATGATTTATTCTCTCTGATTTTTTTTCTCTCCGAAAGCAAATATATAGAGTTGGAGTTGGCGTCGGAGGGCATCCAGGGGGCCCACGAGGTAGGGGGCGCGCCCTGGGGGGGGGGGCGCCCCCGACCCTCGTGAGAAGGGTGTGGGCCCCCTGGTCTTCATCTTTGGCGAGGATTTTTTATTATTTTTTCTAAGATGTTCCGTGGAGTTTCAGGTCATTCCGAGAATATTTGTTTTCTGCACATAAAACAACACCATGGCAATTCTGCTGAAAACAGCGTCAGTCCGGGTTAGTTCCATTCAAATCGTACAAGTTAGAGTCCAAAATAAGGGCAAAAGTGTTTGGAAAAGTAGATACGACGAAGACGTATCAACTCCCCCAAGCTTAAACCCTTGCTTGTCCTCAAGCAATTCAATTGACAGATTGAAAGAAAGAAAAACTTTTACAAACTCTGTTTGCTCTTGTTGTTGTAACTATGTCAAGCCAGTATTCAAGTTTTCAGCATAGATCATAACTAACCACATTTGCAATAATTCTCTGGTCTCACAATTACTCATATCAATAGCATAATCAACTAGCAAGCCATAGTAATAAATCTCGGATGACAACACTTTCTCAAAAAATCATAATATGATATAACAAGATGGTATCTCGCTAGCCCTTTCTAAGACCGCAAAACATAAATGCAGAGCACCTTTAAAGATCAAGGACTGACTAGACGTTGTAATTCATGGTAAAAGAGATCCAATCATAGTCATACCCAATATAAATTAACAGTGATGAATGCAAATGACAGTTGTGCTCTCCAGCTAGTGCTTTTTAATAAGAGGGTGATGACTCAACATAAAAGTAAATGGATAGGCCCTTCACAGAGGGAAGCAGCGATTTGTAGAGGTGCCAGAGCTCGGTTTTGAAATAGAGATAAATTGTATTTTGAGCGGTATACTTTCATTGTCAACGTAACAACTAAGAGATGGCGATATCTTCCATGCTAAACACATTATAGGCGGTTCCCAAACAGAATGGTAAAGTCTATACTCCCCCTCCACCAATAAGCATCAATCCATGGCTTGCTCGAAACAACGAGTGCCTCCAACATACATTAGGTCCCAGGGGGAGTTTTGTTTGCAATTAATTTTGATTTAGTTTGCATAAAGCATGGGACTGGGCATCCCGGTGACCAGCCATTTATCTCGTGAGCGAGGAGCGGAGTCCACTCCCCTTGAGAATAACCCGCCTAACACGGAAGATAAGGACAACCGTGGTTGATACATGAGCTATTCAAGCATACAAAACAGAATGTTTATTTGAAGGTTTAGAGTTTGGCACATACAAATTTACTTGGAACGGCAGGTAGATACCGCATATAGGAAGGTATGGTGGACTTATCTGGAATAACTTTGGGGTTTAAGGGATTGGATGCACAGGCAGTATTCCTGCTTAGTACAGGTGAAGGCTAGCAAAAGACTAGGAAGTGACCAACTAGAGAGCGACAACAGCCATGTACATGCATTAAAATTAATAAACATTGGATGCAAGCATGAGTAGGATACAATCCACCATGAATAGAAATATCGTGAAGGCTATGTTGATTTGTTTCAACTACGTGCGTGAACATGTGCCAAGTCAAGTCACTTAAGTCATTCAAAGGACGATACCACCCCATCATACCACATCATAATCATCTCAATAGCATGTTGGCACACAAGGTAAATCATTATATCTCATAGCTAATCAAGCATGGCACAAGCAACTATGATCTCTAATTGTCATTGCAAACATGTTTATTCATAATAAGCTGAATCAAGAACGAGGGACTCATCATATTTACAAAAACAAAAGAGGTCGAGTTCATACCAGGTTTTCTCATCTCAGTCAGTCCATCATATATCATCATAATTGCCTTTCACTTGCACGACCGAATGGTGTGAATAATAATAAGGGTGCACGTGCATTGGACTAAGCTGGAATCTGCGAGCATTCAATAAACAGGAGAAGAAAAGGCAATATGGGCTCTAGGTTAAATCAACAACAATGCATATAAGAGCCACTTCAACAATTTAATTATGGTCTTCTCCTACTGACCCCCAAAGGAAAGAAATAAAACTATTTACACGGGAAAGCTCCCAACAAGCAAAAGAAGAACGGGAGATATTTTTGGGTTTTCTTTTTAATTAGTGCTACTACAGCAGAAAAATAACTACTACTATTTTTTTTTGTTTTTTCTTAAGGTTTAGCAAACACTCAAGAAGAAAGCAGGAAAAAGAAAATAAACTAGCATGTATATTACAGTGAAAAAGTATGAGCACCGACATCTAGTAATGAGTGTGTGTGAACATAAATGTAATGTCGGGGAGAAATACGTACTCCCCCAAGCTTAGGCTTTTGGCCTAAGTTGGTCTATGGCCACGGCTGGCCTGGCGGATATCCATAATAATAGTTGTTGGGGTCGTACTGTGATGAGGAGGAATAGTTGGGATCATACTGTGATGAAGAAGAAGGCTCTGATTGCCACTGGCTGGCAATCATCTCCGGATCCCACTGATAGTTAGACGGCCGTGCAGGATCAAATTGTGGTTCCGGTTCTGGCTCCTCGGCTGGTGCAGGGTTCCGGTAGGCGTGAATAGCCGTCAACGGAACAAGGTACATGCCTACAGTCAAATCAAACAAAGAAGGAGCAGGCAGGGTAATAGTCTCAGGATGATGTTTGTTAAAGAACAATTGATATTTAACTCTCCTGCCCTATTCTTAACAATCAAATCATATGCCACCATACTTTTATGATCTAGATAAACACGGGGCAGCACCTTTTCTTCCTTCTCAGCATGCCTAATAGGTATGTTAAAATGTGCAGCTAGGCGTGTAGCATAGATGCCTCCAAAGATGGGACCCTTAGTACAGTTCATACTTAACCGTCTAGCAATAATACCGCCCATACTAAAAGTGTTATCACTGTATAAACCGTGGTGCAGAATAATTATATCAGGGATACTAAGGTTTCCACAGTTTCCGCGTCCAATTAAACAACGACTAGCAAATAATGCAAAGTAACGTAAAACAGGAAAATGTATGCTAGTGATTCATGCATCGGAAACCTTCCTAGTTTCTCCTACAGTGATAATATCAATAACCCCAGCCACATCGTCATAATGTGGTTCTTCTGTCTTGCCCTCCAAAGGGACTAAATAAATCCGACAGAAATCATAAAGTGGCATCTCCTTATGCTCATCATATAAATGAAACTCCACCCTGGGTGGTGAGTTCCTAGAATGAAAATGAAAGTTTTGCACAAAAGAATTTGTGAGTAAGAGATACTGATCGCATTGGTCGTGGAGGAAAGCGGTGAGGCCTGCATTGTGATCCAATTCATGAAAATCTTCATAGATACCGACTGCTCTCAAGAAATCATCAGAAGGCCATTCACACGCCCGAATCTCCGCGGTGCGCGGCAAATTATACATAGGCTTAGGTGCCTTTTCCTTCGAACTTTGGCTCGATGAGCCCCTCAAGAATCTCCTCATTATTTTTCTAAAATAATCTAAAATTTTTAGTAAAATCAAACAAAAGTGAACCAACTTAAATAAAACTGATAGCAACTACTCCTACAAGTGCCTAGAGCCTATATCAAGCATTAGAACTACTTAGAACCATATAAATTTGACATGCAAGCTCAAGAACATGGTCACCTATCCAGCACAAATTTGCAAAGAATAAAGCACTAGAACAAAAACTAATTGGACCAATGGAGGAGTCACATACCAAGGAACAACCTCCCCAAGCAGTTTTACGAGAGGTGCTTTGAGCAAGGAGATCAAAAATCACAGCAAAAGTGGTTGGACCTCGTGCTTGAGTTGGTTTTTCAGGTTTGTGTGAGACAGAGGAAGAAGATGGGTGCTGGGATAAGTGGAGGAGGGCCATCGTGGGCCCACGAGGCAGGGGGCGCGCCCACCACCCTCATGGCCAGGTGGCAGCTCCTCCCGCGGTAATTTTTGCATAGTAAATCCTCAAATATTCCCGAAAAAATCATATTAAATTGGCATGTAATTCTGAGGACTTTCATTTTCGGGATATTTTTATATTGCACGGATAAGTCAAGAAATGGACAGAAAAATACTATTTTTACTTAATTTCTACTAATTAACAGAAAGTATAGAGAGGGTACAGAAGTTTGTGCTTCTAGTTTCATCCATCTCATGCTCATCAAAAAGAATCCACTAACAAGGTTGATCAAGTCTTGTTAACAAACTCATTTCGATAATCATGAAACCGGAGAAATTTTGAATAACACTAAGTTACCTCAACGGGGATATGCACATCCCCAATAATAAGAATATCATATTTCTTCTTGACAGTAGGAAGAGGAAATTCAAAACCTCCAAATATAATCGATGGAATTTTTCAAATAGAATTGATACTATGAACTTGAGGTTGTTTCCTCGAAAAGTGTACCGTATGCTCATTACCATTAACATGAAAAGTGACATTGCCTTTGTTGCAATCAATAACAGCCCCTGCAGTATTAAGAAAAGGTTTTCCAAGAATAATAGACATACTATCATCCTCGGGAATATCAAGTATAACAAAGTCCGTTAAAATAGTAACGTTTGCAACCACAACAGGCACATCCTCACAAATACCGACAGATATAGCAGTTGATTTATCAGCCATTTGCAAAGATATTTCAGTAGGTGTCAACTTATTCAAGTCAAGTCTACGATATAAAGAGAGAGACATAACACTAACACCGGCTCCAAGATCACATAAAGCAGTTTTAATATAATTTCTTTTAATGGATCAAGGTATAGTAGGTACTCCGGGGTCTCCAAGTTTCTTTGGCATTCCACCCTTAAAAGTATAATTAGCAAGCATGGTGGAAATCTCAGCTTCCGCTATCTTTCTTTTATTAGTAATGACATCCTTCATATATCTAGCATAAGGATTTGTTTTGAGCACATCAGTTAATCGCATACGCAAAAAGATAGGCCTAATCATTTCAGCAAAGCACTCAAAATCCTCATCATCCTTTTTCTTGGATGGTTTCGGAGGAAAAGGCATGGGTTTCTGAACCCAAGGTTCCCTTTCTTTACCATGTTTCCTAGCAACAAAGTCTATTTTATGATAACGTTGATTCTTTGATTGTGGGTTATCAAGATCAACAGCAGGTTCAATTTCTACGTCATTGTCATTACTAGGTTGAGCATCATCATGAACATCATTATTAATACTTTCATTAGGTTCATGTTCATTACCAGATTGTGTTTCAGCATCAGACATAGATATATCATTTGGATTATCAGGTGGTTCAGCAATAGGTTCACTAGAAGTTTGCACAGTTCTATCATTTTTCTTTTTCTTCTTTTTAGAAGAACTAGGAACATCAATATTATTTCTTTGAGAATCTTGCTCGATTCTCTTAGGGTGGCCTTCAGGATACAAAGGTTCCTGGGTCATTCTACCAGTTCTAGTAGCAACTCTAACATCATAATCATTTTTCTTACTATTCATTTCATCAAGAACTTCTTTTTGAGCCTTAAGTACTTGTTCTACTTGAGTGGTACCCATAGAAGCATGTTTGCTAACAAGTTTAAGTTCACCTTCAATATTAGCCATATAATCACCCAAGCGTCTAATCATATAAGCATTTTCTTTTAATTGTCTACCAAAATAAGCATTGAAGTCGTCTTGCTTAAACATAAAGTTATCAAACTCATCCAAACACTAACTAGCTATTTTAGTAGGAGGGACTTCAGCTTTATCATATCTATAGAGAGAATTTACCTTTACTACCTGTGTCGGGATATCGGGATCAGGAGGTTCTTCAGTAAATAAAGAATTGAGATCATATGTTTCTTCAACAGGTGGTATATTAAGACCATGTATTTCTTCAATAGGAGGTAAATTCTTAACATCTTCAGCTTTAATACCTTTCTCTTTCATAGATTTCTTTGCCTCTTGCATATCTTTGGGACTGAGGAATAGAACAGCTCTCTTCTTCGGAGTTGGTTTAAGAATAGGCTCAGTAATTGGAGCAGGAGCTGGCTCAGGAGGTGGCTCAGGAGGTGCCCAATTATTTTCATTTGTCAACATATTATTCAATAGAATTTCAGCTTCATCTGGTGTTCTTTCCCTGAAAAGAGAACCAGCACAACTATCCAGGTAATCTCTGGAAGCATCTGTTAGTCCATTATAAAATATATCAAGTATTTCAGGTTTCTTAAGAGGATGATCAGGCAAAGCATTAAGTAACTTGAGAAGCCTCCCCCAAGCTTGTGGGAGACTCTCTTCTTTAATTTGCACGAAGTTGTATATTTCCCTCAAAGCAGCTTGTTTCTTATGAGCAGGGAAATATTTAGCAGAGAAGTAATAAATCATATCCTCGGGACTACGCACACAACCAGGATCAAGAGAATTAAACCATATCTTAGCATCACCCTTTAATGAGAACGGAAATATTTTGAGTATATAAAAGTAACGCGATCTCTTATCATTAGTAAACAGGGCAGCTATACCATTTAATTTAGTAAGATGTGCCACAACAGTTTCAGATTCATAGCCATAAAACAGATCAGACTCAACCAAAGTAATTATATCAGGATCAACAGAGAATTCATAATCCTTATCAGGAACACAAATAGGTGAAGTAGCAAAAGCAGGGTCGGGTTTCATTTTATCCCTAAGTGATTCTTTGTTCCATTTAACTAATAACCTCTTAAGCTCATATCTATCTCTGCAAGCTAAAATATCGGCAGAAGATTCCATATCAAAAAGATAGCCCTCAGGAATAACATGCATATTTTCATCATCACTATCATCATCGTATGCAGAAGATTCCATATCAAAAAGATAGCCCTAGCAATTTGTTCATCAAGGAATTCACCAAGGGGCACAGTAGTATCAGGCATAGAAGCGGTTTCATCATAAGTATCATGCATAGAAGAAGTGGCATCATCAATAACATGCAACATATCGAAACGAATAGCAAAAGCAGGTGTAGGTGTCGCAAACTTACTCATAACAGAAGGTGAATCAAGTGCAGAGCTAGATGGCAGTTCCTTACCTCCCTCGTAGTTGAGGGATAAATCTTAGTTTTTGGATCTCTCAAGTTCTCCATAGTGTCCAGCAGATATAAATCCCAAGTGACTCAAAGAATAGAGCTATGCTCCCCGGCAACGACGCCAGAAATTTGTCTTGATAACCCACAAGTATAGGGGATGGCAACAGCTTTCGAGGGTAGAGTATTCAACCCAAATTTATTGATTCGACAGAAGGGGAGCCAAAGAATATTCTCAAGTATTAGCAGCTGAGCTGTCAATTCAACCACACCTGGAAACTTAGTATCTGCAGCAAAGTGTTTAGTAGCAAAGTAATATGATAGTGGTGGTAGCGGCAACAAAAGTAAAGACAACAAAAGTAATGTTTTTGGTATTTTGTAGTGATTGTAACAGTAGCAGCGGAAAAGTAAATAAGCGTAAACCAGTATATGGAAAACTCGTAGGCACCGGATCAGTGATGGATAATTATGCCGGATGCGGTTCATCATGTAACAGTCATAACATAGGGTGACACAGAACTAGCTCCAATTCATCAATATAACGTAGGCATGTACTCCGTATATAGTCATACGTGCTTATGGAAAAGAACTTGCATGGCATCTTTTGTCCTACCCTCCCGTGGCAGCGGGGTCCTATTGGAAACTAAGGGATATTAAGGCCTCCTTTTAATAGAGAACCGGAACAAAGCATTAGCACATAGTGAATACATGAACTCCTCAAACTATGGTCATCACCGGGAGTGGTCTCGATTATTGTCACTTCGGGGTTGCCGGATCATAACACATAGTAGGTGACTATAGACTTGCAAGATAGGATCAAGAACTCACATATATTCATGAAAACATAATAGGTTCAGATCTGAAATCATGGCACTCGGGCCCTAGTGACAAGCATTAAGCATAGCAAAGTCAATCTCAGAACATAATGGATACTAGGGATCAAACCCTAACAAAACTAACTCGATTACATGATAAATCTCATCCAACTCATCACCGTCCAGCAAGCCTACGATGCAATTACTCATGCACGGCGGTGAGCATCATGAAATTGGTGATGGAGGATGGTTGATGATGACGACGGCGGCGAATCCCCCTCTCCGGAGCCCCGAACGGACTCCAGATCAGCCCTCCCGATAGGTTTTAGGGCTTGGCGGTGGCTCCGTATCGTAAAATGTGATGATTTCTTCTCTCTGATTTTTTCTCTCCAAAAGCAAATATGTAGAGTTGGAGTTGGCGTCGGAGGGCATCCAGGGGGCCCATGAGGTAGGGGGTGCACCCTAGGGGGGGGGGGGCGCCCCACCCTCGTGAGAAGGGTGTGGGCCCCCTGGTCTTCATCTCTGGCAAGGATTTTTTTTATTTTTTCTAAGATGTTCCGTGGAGTTTCAGGTCATTCCGAGAATATTTGTTTTCTGCACATAAAACAACACCATGGCAATTCTGCTGAAAACAGCGTCAGTCCGGGTTAGTTCCATTCAAATCATACAAGTTAGAGTCCAAAACAAGGGCAAAAGTGTTTGGAAAAGTAGATACGACGGAGACATATCAGTAGCACACAAAGTGTTCCTACGGTATTCGGGAGTTGCATGATCTCATAGTCATAGGAACATGTGTAGTTATGAAGAAAGCAATAGCAACAAACTAAACGATCATCGTGCTAAGCTAACGGATGGGGCAAGTCAATCACATCATTCTCTAATGATGTGATCCCGTTAATCAAATGACAACTCATGTCTTGTGAAATATGGATTCCTTTGCCAAGGCAATTTCTCCAGTATTGTCACGAAAGATTTTCATTGGACCCGATGCACTAGGTATGACACCTAGATCGGATATGAACTCTTTCATCCAGACTCCTTCATTTGCTACTTCCGAAGCAGCTATGTATTCTGCTTCACACATAGATCCCGCCACGACGCTCTACTTGGAACTGCACCAACTGACAGCTCCACCATTTAATAAAAACATGTATCCGGTTTGTGACTTAGAGTCATCCGGATCAGTGTCAAAGCTTGCATCGACGCAACCATTTACGATGAGCTCTTTGTCACCTCCATATACGAGAAACATATCCTTAGTCCTTTTCAGGTATTTCAGGATGTTCTTGACCGCTGTCCAGTGATACACTCCTGGATTACTTTGGTACCTCCCTGCTAAACTTATAGCAAGGCACATGATACATCCATTTTGCATCATGCTTTTATATCGATATTTATTGCATTATGGGCTGTTATTACACATTATGACACAATACTTATGCCTATTCTCTCTTATTTTACAAGGTTTATATAAAGAGGGAGAATACCGGCAGCTGGGATTGTGGGCTGGAAAAGGAGCAAATATTAGAGACCTATTCTGCACAGCTCCAAAAGTCCTGAAACTTCACGGAAGTAGTTCACTAGGGGGCCACACCCTGCCCACGAGGGTGGGGGCGTGCCCTACCCCCTGGGCGCGCCCCCTACCTCGTGGGCCCCCTGGTGGCCCTCCGATGCCCATCTTCTGCTATATGGAGTCTTTCGATGAGGAAAAAATCATAAGCCATCTTTCCGGACGAGACTCCGCTGCCACGAGGCGGAACCTTGGCGGAACCAATCTAGGGCTCTGGCGGAGCTGTTCTGCCGGGGACACTTCCCTCCGGGAGGGGGAAATCATCGCCATCGTCATCACCAACGCTCCTCTCATCGGGAGAGGGCAATATCGATCAACATCTTCACCAGCACCATCTCCTCTCAAAACCCTAGTTCATCTCTTGTATCCAATTCGTGTCTCCAAGTCCGGGATTGGTACCTGTGGGTTGCTAGTAGTGTTAATTACTCCTTGTAGTTGATGCTAGTTGGTTTATTTGGTGCAAGATCATATGTTCAGATCCTATATGCATATTAATACCCCTCTGATTATGAACATGAATATGCTTTGTGAGTAGTTACGTTTGTTCCTGAGGACATGGGAGAAGTCTTGCTATTAGTAGTCATGTGAATTTGTTATTCGTTCGATATTTTGATGAGATGTATGTTGTCTCTCCTCTAGTGGTGTTATGTGAACGTCGACTACATGACACTTCACCATTATTTGGGCCTAGAGGAAGGCATTGGGAAGTAATAAGTAGATGATGGGTTGCTAGAGTGACAGAAGCTTAAACCCTAGTTTATGCGTTGCTTCGTAAGGGGCTGATTTGGATCCATATGTTTCATGCTATGGTTAGGTTTACCTTAATAGTTTTGTTGTAGTTGCGGATGCTTGCAATAGAGGTTAATCATAAGTGGGATTCTTGTCCAAGTAAGGACAACACCCAAGCACCGGTCCACCCACATACCAAATTATCAAAGTACCGAACGCGAATCATAGGAACGTGATGAAAACAAGCTTGACGATATTCCCATGTGTCCTCGGGAGCGCTTTTCTCTATATAAGAATTTGTCCAGGCTTGTCCTTTGCTACAAAAAGGATTGGACCACCTTGCTGCACTTCATTTACTTTTGTTACTTGTTAGTCGGTACAAATTATCCTATCACAAAACTATCTGTTACCTATTATTTTAGTGCTTGCAGAGAATATCTTGCTGAAAACCGCTTATCATTTCCTTCTGCTCCTCGTTGGGTTCGGCACTCTTACTTATCGAAAGGACTACAATATATCCCCTATACTTGTGGGTCATCAAGACTCTTTTCTGGTGCCGTTGCCGGGGAGTGAAGCGCCTTTGGTAGGTGGAATTTGGTAAGGAAAAATTTATATAGTGTGCTGAAATTTACTGTCACTTGTTACTTTGGAAAGTAATCCTCTGAGGGGCTTGTTCGGGGTATATTCACCCTGACCAGTAGAGCAAAGAGTTGCCCCTCAACCTACTTAACCTACTGAAAATGAAAATGTCTGCTTTGAAATTCCTGCGGGTATGTTAGAAAAACTGCTAGTTGATCCTTTTGCAGGAGATGGAACAAATCATCCTGATGAGCACCTAATATATGTGGATGAAGTTTGTGGATTATTTAAGCTTGCAGGTGTTCCCAGAGATGTTATTAAGAAGAAGGTCTTCCCTTTATCTTTTATGGGAGATGCATTGACATGGTATAGGCTATGTGATGATACGGGGTCATGGAACTACAAACGATTGAAATTGGAATTTCATCAGAAGTTTTATCCTATGCATCTTGTTCATCGTGATCGCAATTATATATATAATTTCTGGCCTTGCAAAGGAGAAAGCATCGCTCAAGCTTGGCGGAGGCTTAAATCAATGTTATATTCATGCCCCAATCATGAGCTCTCCAGAGAAATGATTATTCAAAAATTTTATGCTCGGCTTTCTGATAACAACCGCACCATGCTCGATACTTCTTGTGCTGGCTCTTTTATTATGAAGACTATTGAATTCAAATGGGATTTATTGGAAAGAATTAAACGCAACTCTGAAGATTGGGACCTCGATGAAGGTAAGGAGTCAGGTATGACACCTAAGTATGATTGTGTTAAATCTTTTATGGATACCGATGTTTTCCATAAATTTAGCACTAAATATGGACTTGACTCTGAGAGAGTAGCCTCTTTTTGTGAATATTTTGCTGCTCATATCAATCTCTCTAAGGAGAAGTGGTTTAAATATCATCCTCCCATAGAAGTAAAAGTAGCTGCACCTATTAAAGTTGAAGAAAATACTATCACTTATAATGATCCTATTGTTCCTACTGCTTATGTTGAGAAACCACCTTTTCCTGTTAGGATAAAACATCATACTAAAGCTTCAACTGTGGTTCGTAAAAGCAATATTAGAACCTATACACCTCCTGAGCAAATTAAATTTGAACCTAATATTGCTATTGTTAAAGATCTCTTGTCTGATAATATTGATGGGCATGTTATTCATTTCCGTGATGAGACTGCTAGAATTGCTAAACCTTGTGCTAAAGATAAACCTAGATCTTTGGTAGGCATGCCTGTTATTTCTATTAAAATAGGAGATCATTGTTATCATGGCTTATGAGATATGGGTGCTAGTGCTAGTGCAATACCCATTGACTTATACAGAGAAATTATGCATGATATTGCACCTGCTGAGTTAGAAGATATTGATGTCACAATTAAACTTGCCAATAGAGATACTATTTCACCAATGGGAATTGTTAGAGATGTTGAAGTATTGTGTGGGAAGACTAAATATCCTGCTGATTTTCTTGTTCTCGGTTCCCCACAAGATAGCTTTTGTCCCATTATATTTGGTAGACCCTTCTTGAACACAGTTAATGCTAAGATAGATTGCGAAAAGGGTGTTGTTACTATTGGTTTAGGTGATATGTCTCATGAATTTAATTTCTCTAAATTTCGTAGACAACACCGTGAAGAGGAATTGCCTAGTAAAGATGAAATTATTGGTCTTGCTTCTATTGCCGTGCCTCCTAGCGATCCTTTAGAACAATATTTGCTTGACCATGAAAATGATATGTTTATGAATGAAAGGGAAATAGATGAAGTATTCTTTAAATAGGAACCCATCCTGAAACACAATTTGCCTGTTGAAATCCTAGGGGATCCTCCTCCACCCAAGGGTGATCCCGTGTTTGAGCTTAAATCGTTACCTGATACTCTTAAATATGCTTATCTTGATGAGAAAAAGATATATCCTATTATTATTAGTGCTAACCTTTCAGAGCATGAAGAAGAGAGGTTATTGAAAACTCTGAAGAAGCACCGTGCTGCTATTGGATATACTCTTGATGATCTTAAGGGCATTAGTCCCACTCTATGTCAACACAAAATAAATTTGGAGAAAGATGCCAAACTAGTTCGTGATCATCAACGACGGATGAATCCTAAGATGAAACAAGTGGTAAGAAAGGAAATACTAAAGCTCCTTGAGGCAAGTATAATTTATCCCGTTGCTGATAGTCAGTGGGTAAGTCCTGTCCATTATGTCCCTAAAAAGGGAGGTATTACTGTCGTTCCTAATGATAAAGATGAATTGATTCCGCAAAGAATTATTACAGGTTATAGGATGGTAATTGATTTCCGCAAATTAAATAAGGCTACTAAAAAGGATCAGTACCCCTTACCTTTCATTGATCAAATGCTAGAAAGATTATCCAAACATACACATTTTTGCTTTCTAGATGGTTATTCTGGTTTCTCTCAAATACCTGTGTCAGCTGATGATCAATCTAAGACCACTTTTACTTGCCCGTTCGGTACTTTTGCTTATAGACGTATGCCTTTTGGATTATGTAATGCACCTGCTACCTTCCAAAGATGCATGATGGCTATATTCTCTGACTTTTGTGAAAAGATTTGTGAGGTTTTCATGGACGATTTCTCCGTCTACGGATCCTCTTTTGATGATTGCTTAAGCAAGCTTGATCGAGTTTTGCAGAGATGTGAAGAAACTAACCTTGTATTGAATTGGGAAAAGTGCCACTTTATGGTTAATGAAGGTATTGTCTTGGGGCATAAAGTTTCTGAAATAGGTATTGAAGTTGATAAATCCAAGGTTGATGCTATTGAAAAGATGCCATGTCCCAAGGACATCAAAGGTATAAGAAGTTTCCTTGGTCACATCGGTTTTTATAGGAGGTTCATTAAGGACTTCTCAAAAATTTCTCGGCCTCTGACTAATTTATTACAAAAATATATACCATTTGTTTTTGATGATGATTGTGTAGAAGCATTTGAAATACTTAAGAAAGCATTGATCTCTGCACCTATTGCTCAGCCACCTGATTGGAATTTACCTTTTGAAATTATGTGTGATGCTAGTGATTATGCTGTAGGTGATGTTCTAGGACAAAGAGTTGATAAGAAATTAAATGTTATTCAATATGCTAGTAAAACTTTAGACAATGCTCAGAGAAATTATGCTACTACTGAAAAGGAATTCCTAGCAGTTGTATTTGCTTGTGATAAGTTTAGACCATATATTGTTGATTCTAAAGTAACTATTCACACGGATCATGCTGCTATTAAATACCTTATGGAAAAGAAAGATGCTAAACCTAGACTTATTAGATGGGTTCTCCTGCTACAAGAATTTGATTTGCATATTGTTGATAGAAAGGGAGCTGAGAACCCCATTGCAGACAACTTGCTAGGTTAGAAAATGTGCTTGATGACCCACTACCTATTGATGATAGCTTTCCTGATGAACAATTCAATGTTATAAATGCTTCTCGTACTACTCCATGGTATGCGGATTATGCTAATTATATTGTTGCTAAATATATACCACCTAGTTTTACATACCAGCAAAAGAAAAAGTTCTTCTATGATTTGAGACATTACTTTTGGGACGACCCACATCTTTATAAAGAAGGAGTAGATGATGTTATTAGACGTTGTGTACCTGAGCATGAACAGGAACAGATCATACGCAAGTGTCACTCCGAAGCTTATGGAGGACACCGCGCTGGAGATAGAACTGCACATAAGGTATTGCAATCCGTTTTTTATTGGCCTACTCTCTTCAAGGATTCCCGTAAGTTTGTTGTATCTTGTGATGAATGTCAAAGAATTGGTAATATTCGTAGATGTCAAGAAATGCCTATGAATTATTCACTTGTTATTGAACCATTTGATGTTTGGGGCTTTGATTATATGGGACCTTTTCCTGCCTCTAATGGATATACACATATTTTAGTTGCTGTTGATTATGTTACTAAGTGGGTAGAAGCTATTCCAACTAGTAGTGCTGATCATAACACTTCTATTAAGACGCTTAAAGAAGTTATTTTTCCAAGATTTGGAGTCCCTAGATATTTAATGACTGATGGTGGTTCACATTTTATTCATGGTGCTTTCCGTAAAATGCTTTCTAAGTACGATGTTAATCATAGAATTGCATCTCCTTATCACCCACAGTCTAGTGCTCAAGTAGAATTGAGCAATAGAGAACTCAAATTAATTTTGCAAAAGACTGTTAATAGGTCTACAAAGAATTGGTCCAAGAAACTTGATGATGCATTATGGGCCTATCGAACTGCATATAAAAACCCTATGGGTATATCTCCGTATAAAATGGTTTATGTCACTTACCTCTCGAACTAGAACATAAGGCTTATTGGCCAATTAAAGTGCTTAATTATGATTTCAAACTTGACGGTGAGAAGAGGTTATTTGACATAAGCTCACTTGATGAATGGAGAACCCAAGCCTATGAGAATGCCAAGTTGTTTAAAGAAAAAGTTAAAAGATGGCATGACAAAAGAATACAAAAGCGTGAGTTTAATGTAGGTGATTATGTATTGCTATACAACCCTCGTTTGAGATTTTTTTGCAGGAAAACTTCTCTCTAACTGGGAAGGCCCTTCCGTTATCAAGGAGGTCTATCGTTCCGGCGCCATAAAAATCAACAATTTTGAAGGCACAAATCCGAAGGTGGTGAACGGTCAAGGGATTAAACATTATATCTCAGGTAATCCTATAAATGCCAAAACCAATGCTATTGAAACCGTAACCCCGGAGGAATACATAAGGGACACTTTTCGAAACGTTTCACACTTCGAAAAGGAATAGGTATGTGGTACGGTAAGTAAACCGACTCCAAAACAGTTCTAATGGCATTTTTCTTCCGTTTTGGAATATTTAGAAAAATAGAAAATTAAGAAGCAGTCCGGGAAGGACACGAGGGCTCCACGAGGGTGGAGGGCACTCCCTACCTCGTGGGCACCTCGTGTGCTCTCCGGACTCCATTTTCTTGCACGTCACACATTTTGGTCGGTAAAAATTCATTATATAATCTCCCGAAGGTTTTGACTCCTGTATCACACAATTATCCTCTGTTATTGTTTCGAGCTGTGTCCTGTCAGGTTTGTCAAGGCCAGGCATCATGTTGTCCCCCTCCTCCAACAATGGTGACAACGATGCTTGGCTAATGAAGATAGAGCTAAAGATGGAAGAACCCATGGAGATCAACAAGGATGAAGGGATCAAGAAGGCCACGGAGGATCAAGCTCCTGCAGCAGAAGATAGCCTTCAACTTGATCACAATCTTCTTACCCCAACTGAGATCGAAGCTTTCAAGATGATTGAGTTAGCTCGTATACAAAAGAAGTATCTCACACGGAAAATATTTTGTTGAAGGACCATATTGTTGCACTCAAGGGCATTATCCGCAAGTTGGAGGACCTCTTACGCTCGATGTGCGACTATCCATCATCACCTCCACCTTCTTCACCAACAAAGGAGACATAATCACACGGGTATGGGCACTCCCCTTGGCAACTGCCAAGCTTGGGGGAGTGCCCCGGTATCGTATCACCATCACTTTTATCTTTACCGCTTTTCTTAGTTCGATCCTTTTGATAATATTTTGATCTAGTAGAATAAAAGTTCTTAGTATGATCTACTTGTGAGTTTTGCTTTATGATCCTTCTATGTAATTAATCGAGTCCGTGAGCTATATATAATAAAGATTAGTGTTGAGTCAAGGGCTTTATTATTTTGCCATGATCCTTGAGTGAATAAAAGAAAAGAGAAAATAATAAAAAGAAAGAAAGAGATCATACGGATCTTATGGAGAGTAATGAGCTCACATAGAAAGAGTATGATGAATAAAAGTTGTTGAGAGTTGACAAACATAGTTTTGGTCATCGTTGCAATTAATAGGAAGTAATAAAGAAAGAGAGGTCTTCACATATAAATATGCTATCTTGGACATCTTTTATGATTGTGAGCACTCATTAAAGTATGACATGCTAAAGAGTTGACGTTGCACAAGGAAGACAACATAATGGGTTATGTTTTCTTACATCTGAGATAAATTATATTGTCATGGATCATCCAACATGGTTGAGCTTGCCTTTCCCTCTCATGCTAGCCAATTCTTTGCACCAAGTAGAGATACTACTTGTGCTTCCAAACACCCTTAAACTAGTTTTGCCATGAGAGTCCACCATACCTACCTATGGATTGAGTAAGGTCCTCCAAGTAAGTTGTCATCGGTGCAAGCAACAAAAATTGCCCTCTAAATATGTATGACTTATTAGTGTGGGAGAAAATAAGCTTTATACGATCGTGTGATATGGAAGAAATAAAAGTGACAAACTGCATAATAAAGGTCCATATCACAAGTGGCAATATAAAGTGACATTCTTTCGCATTAATATTTTGTGCATACAACCATAAAAGCGCATGACAACCTCTGCTTCCCTCTGCGAAGGGCCTGTCTTTTACTTTTATCTCCTACCTTACATGAGAGTCATGGTGATCTTCACCTTTCCTTTTTACATTTTATCTTTTGGCAAGCACAATATGTTGGAAATATCCTGGTAATTGTTGACATTACCCTTGAGGTAAAACGTTGGGAGGCAAAACTATAAGCCACTATCTTTCTTTGTGTCCGATTAAATCTCCATACCCATAAGTATTACGTGAGTGTTAGAAATGGTGAAAGACTATATGATAGTTGAGTATGTGGACTTGCTGAAAAGCTCTTATATATTGACTCTTTCATATGTTATGATAAATTGCAATTGCTCCAATGACTGAGATTATAGTTTGTTAGTTTTCAATGAAGTTTATGATTCATACTTGAAATTGTGATTGAATTGTTACTCTAGCATAAGAGATCATATGACAAGAATTATATAAGTTGTTGTTCTAAGAATGATCATGATGCCCTCATGTCCGTATTTTACTTTTATCGACACCTCTATCTCTAAACATGTGGACATATTTTTTGATTTCGGCTTTCGCTTGAGGACAAGCGAGGTCTAATCTTGGGGGAGTTGATACGTCCATTTTGCATCATGCTTTTATATCGATATTTATTGCATTATGGGCTGTTATTACACATTATGTCACAATACTTATGCCTATTCTATCTTATTTTACAAGGTTTACATAAAGAGGGAGAATGCCAACAGCTGGGATTCTGGGCTGGAAAAGGAGCAAATATTAGTGACCTATTCTGCACATCTCCAAAAGTCCTGAAACTTCATGGAAGACGTTTTCAGAATATATAAAAAATACCGAGCGCAAGAAGTTCATCAGGGGGGCACACCCTGCCCACGAGGGTGGGGGGCGCGCCCTACCCCCCTGGGCGCCCCCTACCTCATGGGCCCCTGGTGGCCCTCCGATGACCATCTTCTGCTATATGAAGTCTTTCAATGAGGAAAAATCATAAGCCATCTTCTCGGACGAAACTTCACAGCCACGAGGCGGAACCTTGGCGGAACCAATCTAGGGCTCTGGCGGAGCTGTTCTGCCGGGGAAACTTCCCTTCGGGAGAGGGAAATCATAAGTGGGATGCTTGTCCAAGTGAGGACAGCACCCAAGCACCGGTCCACCCACATACCAAATTATCAAAGTACCAAACGCGAATCATATGAACGTGATGATAACTAGCTTGATGATATTCCCATGTGTCCTCGGGAGCGCTTTTCTCTATATAAGAGTTTGTCCAGGCTTGTCCTTTGCTACAAAAAGGACTGGGCCACCTTGGTGCACTTTATTTACTTTTGTTACTTGTTGCTCGTTACAAATTATCCTATCACAAAACTATCTGTTACCACTTATTTCAGTACTTGCAGAGAATACCTTGCTGGAAACCGCTTATTGATACGTCTCCAACGTATCTATAATTTTTGATTGCTCCATGCTATATTATCTACTGTTTTGGACATTATTGGGCTTTATTTTCCACTGTTATATTATTTTTGGGACTAACCTATTAACCGGAGGCCCAGCCCAGAATTGCTGTTTTTTTGCCTATTTTAGGGTTTCGAAGAAAAGGAATATCAAACGGAGTCCAAACGGAATGAAACCTTCGGGAACGTGATTTTCTCACCGAACATGATCCAGGATACTTGGACCCTACGTCAAGAAACAAAGGAGGGAGCCACGAGGTAGGGGCGCGCGCCTACTACTACGTCTTGAGCTTGCATTGGTTTTCCCCGAAGAGGAAGGGATGATGCAACAGAGTAGCGTAAGTATTTCCCTCAGATTTTGAGAACCAAGGTATCAATCCAGTAGGAGCCCACGCTCAAGTCCCTCGTACCTGCACAAAATGATAGCTACTCGCAACCAACGCGATTAGGGGTTGTCAATCCCTTCACGGTCACTTACGAGAGTGAGATCTGATAGATATAATATTTTTGGTATTTTTGGTATAAAGATGCAAAGTAAAAAAGTAAAAGCAAAGCAAGATTAAAGTGATGGAGATTGATATGATGAGAATAGACCCGGGGGCCATAGGTTTCACTAGTGGCTTCTCTCAAGAGCATAAGTATT
Source organism: Triticum urartu (assembly GCF_003073215.2). Classification (NCBI taxonomy): domain Eukaryota; kingdom Viridiplantae; phylum Streptophyta; class Magnoliopsida; order Poales; family Poaceae; genus Triticum; species Triticum urartu. The sequence goes on along the minus strand of NC_053022.1, from coordinate 553,082,565 downwards.
CTATGGTGGGCGAACAAATTACTGTTAAGCAATTGACAGAATTGAGCATAGTTATGAGAATATCTAGGCATAATCATGTATATAGGCATCATGCCCGTGACAAGTAGACCGAAACGATTCTGCATCTACTACTATTACTCCACTCATCGACCGCTATCCAGCATGCATCTAGAATATTAAGTTAAAAACAGAGTAACGCCTTAAGCAAGATGACATGATGTAGAGAGATAAATTCACGCAATATGAAATAAACCCCATCTTGTTATCCTTGATGGAAACGATACAATATGTGCCTTGCTGCCCCTTCTATCACTGGGTAAGGACACCGCAAGATCGAACCCAAAGCTAAGCACTTCTCCCATGGCAAGAACTACCAATCTAGTTGGCCAAACCAAACGGATAATTCGAAGAAACTTGCAAAGATAACCAATCATACATAAAACAATTCAGAGAAGATTCAAATATTATTCATAGATAGACTTGATCACAAACCCACAATTCATCGATCTCAACAAACACACCGCAAAAAGAACATTACATCGAATAGATCTCCACAAGAGAGGGGGAGAACTTTGTATTGAGATTCAAAGAGAGAGAAGAATCCATCTAGCTACTAACTATGGACCCAAAGGTCTGAGGTAAACTACTCACACTTCATCGGAGAGGCTATGGTGATGTAGAAGCCCTCCGTGATGACGGCCCTCTTCCGGCGGAGCTCCGGAACAGGCCCCAAGATGGGATCTCGTGGGTACAGAAAGTTGCGGCGGTGGAATTAGGTTTTTGGGTCCTGCTCTGATAGTTTGGGGGTACGTGTGTATATATAGGAGGAAGAAGTACGCCGGAGGAGCAACGAGGGGCCCACAAGGCAGGGGGCGCGCCCTAGGGGGGGCGCCCCCACCCTCATGACCGCCTCTTTTGTTCCTTGGAGCAGGGTCCAAGTCTCCTGGATCACGTTCGGTGAGAAAATCACGTTCCCGAAGATTTTATTCCGTTTGGATTCCGTTTGATATTCCGTTTCTTCGAAACACTGAAATAGGCAAAAAAACAGCAATTCTCGGCTGGGCCTCCGGTTAATAGGTTAGTCCCAAAAATAATATAAAAGTGGAAAATAAAGCCCAATATAGTCCAAAACAGTAGATAATATAGCATGGAGCATTCAAAAATTGTAGATACGTTGGAGACCAAAAAGGCATGGAACACTTCCCTAGAAAGAAAATTAAATTACCTTATGAATCTATTATGAGAGCCACATATGGATTGCCTACCAAAGATGGCAATACCTAGATCTATCCTTGCTTTTTATGCCTAGCTAGGGGCGTTAAACGATAGCGCTTGTTGGGAGGCAACCCAATTTTATTTTTATTCCTTTCTTTTTGCTCCTGTTTAGTAATAAATAATTTATCTAGCCTATGTTTTGGTTGTTTTTTGTGTGTTTAATTAGTGTTTGTGCCAAGTAGAACCGTTGGGAAGACTTGGGGAAAGTCTTTTTAATCTTGCTGTAAAAAACAGGAACTTTAGCGCTCACGAGAATTGCTGCCATTTTTATTTGGAAAGTGCTATTTAGTTAATTATTTTTGCAGATGATTAATATATAAATTAATCACGTCCAGAAATTTATTTTAGAATTGTTGGGGTTCCAGATCTTGCGTTAGTTACAGATTACTACAGACTGTTCTGTTTTTGACAGATTCTGTTTTTCGGGTGTTGTTTGCTTATTTTGATGAATCTATGGCTAGTAAAATAGTTTATAAACCATAGAGAAGTTGGAATACAGTAGGTTTAACACCAATATAAATAAATAATGAGTTCATTACAGTACCTTGAAGTGGTTTTTTCTTTTCTTTTGCTAACGGAGCTCACGAGATTTTCTGTTAAGTTTTGTGTTGTGAAGTTTTCAAGTTTTGGGTGAAAGATTTAATGGATTATGGAACAAGGAGTGGCAAGAGCCTAAGCTTAGGGATGCCCATGGCACCCCAAGATAATCTAAGGACACCTAAAAGCCAAAGCTTGGGGATGCCCCGGAAGGCATCCCCTCTTTCGTCTACTTCCATCGGTAACTTTACTTGGAGCTATATTTTTATTCACCACATGATATGTGTTTTGCTTGGAGCGTCTTGTATGATTTGAGTCTTTGCTTTTTAGTTTACCACAATCATCCTTTCTGTACACACCTTTTGAGAGAGACACACATGATTTGGAAATTATTAGAATACTCTATGTGCTTCACTTATATCTTTTGAGTTATATAGTTTTTGCTCTAGTACTTCACTTATATCTTTTAGAGCACGGTGGTGGTTTTGTTTTATAGAAACTACTATTATCTCATGCCTCACTTAGATTATTTTGAGAGTCTTAAATATCATGGTAATTTACTTAAATAATCCTAATATACTAGGTATTCAATACTAGTAAAAACTTTCTTATGAGTATGTTGAATACTAAGAGAAGTTTGATGCTTGATGATTGTTTTGAGACATGGAGGTAGTGATATCAAAGTTGTGCTAGTTGAGTAGTTGTGAATTTGAAAAATACTTGTGTTGATGTTTGCAAGTCCCGTAGCATGCACGTATGGTAAACGTTATGTAACAAATTTGAAACATGAGGTGTTCTTTGATTGTCCTCCTTATGAGTGGCGGTCGGGGACGAGCGATGGTCTTTTCCTACCAATCTATCCCCCTAGGAGCATGCGCGTAGTGCTTGGTTTTTGATAACTTGTAGATTTTTTCAATAAGTATGTGAGTTCTTTATGACTAATGTTGAGTCCACGGATTATACGCACTCTCACCTTTCCATCATTGCTAGCCTCTTCGGTACCATGCATTGCCCTTTCTCACATTGAGAGTTGGCGCAAAATTCGCCGGTGCATCCAAACCCCGTGATATGATATGCTCTTTCACACATAAACCTCCTTATATCTTCCTCAAAACAGCCACCATACCTACCTATTATGGCATTCCCATAGCCATTCCAAGATATATTGCCATGCAACTTTCCACCGTTTCGTTTATCATGACATGTTCATCATTGTCATATTGCTTTGCATGATCATGTAGTTGACATAGTATTTGTGGCAAAGCCACCATTCATAATCCTTTCATACATGTCACTCTTGGTTCATTGCATATCCTGGTACACCGCCGGAGGCATTCATATAGAGTCATACTTTGTTCTAGTATCGAGTTGTAATCATTGAGTTGTAAATAAATAGAAGTGTGATGATCATCATTTTCTAGAGCATTGTCCCAAGTGAGGAAAAAAAGAAAGGCCAAAAAAAGAGAAGGCCCCCAAAAAATGAGAGAAATAGTGAGAAGGGACAATGTTACTATCCTTTTTACCACACTTGTGCTTCAAAGTAGCACCATAATCTTCATGATAGAAAGTCTTTTGTTTTGTTACTTTCATATACTAGTGGGAACTTTTAATTATAGAACTTTGCTTGTATATTCCAACAATGGGCTTCCTCAAATGCCCTAGGTCATCATGGGCAAGCAAGTTGGGTGCACACCCACTTAGTTTCTTTTGTTGAGCTTTCATATATTTATAGCTGTAGTGCATCCGTTGCATGGCAATCCCTACTCCTTGCATTAACATCAATTTATGTGCATCTCCATAGCTCATTGATTAGCCTCGTTGATGTGAGACTTTCTCCCTTTTTTGTCCTCTCCACATAACCCCCACCATTATATTCTATTCCACCCATAGTGCTATATCCATGGCTCATGCTCATGTATTGCATGAAGATTGAAAAAGTTTGAGATTACTAAAGTATGAAACAATTGCTTGGCTTGTCATCGAGGTTGTGCATGATGAGAGAATTCTTGTGTGACGAAAATGGAGCATGACTAAACTATATGATTTTGTAGGGATGAACTTTCTTTGGCCATGTTATTTTGAGAGGACATAATTGCTTAGTTAGTATGCTTGAAGTATTATTATTTTTATGTCAATATTAAACTTTTATCTTGAATCTTTCGGATCTGAATATTCATACCACAATTAAGAAAGAATTACATTGAAATTATGCCAAGTAGCATTCCACATCAAAAATTCTGTTTTTATCATTTACCTACTCGAGGTCGAGCAGGAATTAAGCTTGGGGATGCTTGATACGTCTCCAACGTATCTATAATTTTTGATTGTTCCATGCTATATTATATTCTATTTTGGACATTATTGGGCTTTGTTATACACTTTTATATTATTTTTGGGACTAACCTATTAACCGGAGGCCTAGCCCAGAATTGCTGTTTTTTGCCTATTTCAGAGTTTTGCAGAAAAAGAATATCAAACAGAGTCCAAATGGAATGAAACCTTCGAGAACGTGATTTTCGGAACGAACGTGATCCAGAGGACTTGGACCCTACGTCAAGACATCAACCAGGAGGCCACGAGGTAGGAGGGCGCGCCCTCCACCCTCGTGGGCCCCCTGTTGCTCCACAGACGTACTCCTTCCTCCTATATATACCTACGTACCCCCAAACTACCAGATACGGAGCCAAAACCCTAATTCCACCGCCGTAACTTTCTGTATCCACGAGATCCCATCTTGGGGACTGTTCCAGAGCTCCGCCGGAGGGGGCATCGATCACGGAGGGCTTCTACATCAACACCATAGCCTCTCCGATGAAGTGTGAGTAGTTTACCTCAGACCTTCGGGTCCATAGTTATTAGCTAGATGGCTTCTTCTCTCTTGTTTGATCTCAATACAATGTTCTCCCCCTCTCTCATGGAGATATATTCGATGTAATCTTCTTTTGCGGTGTGTTTGTTGAGACCGATGAATTGTGGGTTTATGATCAAGTTTATCTATGAACAATATTTGAATCTTCTCTGAATTCTTTTATGTATGATTGGTTATCTTTGCAAGTCTCTTCGAATTATCAGTTTGGTTTGGCCTACTAGATTGATATTTCTTGCAATGGGAGAAGTGCTTAGCTTTGGGTTCAATCTTGCGGTGTCCTTTCCCAGTGACAGTAGGGGCAGCAAGGCACGTATTGTATTGTCGCCATCGAGGATGACAAGATGGGGTTTTCTTCATATTGCATGAGTCTATCCCTCTACATCATGTCATCTTGCTTAAGGCGTTACTCTGTTTTAACTTAATACTCTAGATGCATGTTGGATAGCGGTCGATGTGTGGAGTAATAGTAGTAGATGCAGGCAGGAGTCGGTCTACTTGTCTCGGACGTGATGCCTATATACATGATCATACCTAGATATTCTCATAACTATGCTCAATTCTGTCAATTGCTCAACAGTAATTTGTTCACCCACCATAAATACTTATGCTCTTGAGAGAAGCCACTAGTGAAACCTATGGCCCCTGGGTCTATCTTACATCATATTAATCTTCCAATACTTAGTTATTTCCTTTGCCATTTATTTTACTTTGCATCTTTATGATAAAAATACCAAAAATATTATCTTATCATATCTATCAGATCTCACTCTCGTAAGTGACCGTGTAGGGATTCACAACCCCTTATCACGTTGGTTGCGAGGATTTATTTGTTTGTGTACGTGCGAGGGACTTGTGTGCGGCCTCCTACTGGATTGATACCTTGGTTCTCAAAAACTGAGGGAAATACTTACGCTACTTTGCTGCATCACCCTTTCCTCTTCAAGGGAAAACCAACGCAAGTGCTCAAGAGGTAGCAGCGGCCTGCCCTGGCAGCCCCTCCTCTCTTTCCACTAAGGCCCATTAAACTCCCCGGGGGGTTCCGGTAACCCCCCGGTACTCTGGTATATGCCCGAACTTCACTTGGAACCCTTCTGATGTCCAAACATAGTCGTCCAATATATCGATCTTTATGTCTTGACCATTTCGAGACCCCTCGTCATGTCCGTGATCAAATCCGGGACTCCGAACTACCTTCGGTACATCAAAACACATAAACTCATAATACTGATCATCACCGAACCTTAAGCGTGCGGACCCTAGGGGTTCGAGAACTATGTAGACATGACCGAGACATGTCCTCGATCAATAACCAATAGCGGAACCAGGATGCTCATATTGGTTCCTACATATTCTACGAAGATCTTTATCGGTCAAACCGCATAACGATATACGTTGTTCCCTTTGTCATCGGCATGTTACTTTCACGAGATTCGATCATCGGTATCTCAATACCTAGTTCAATCTCGTTACCGGAAAGTCTCTTTACGCGTTCCATAATGCTACATCCCGTAACTAACTCATTAGCTACATTACTTGCAAGGCTTATAGTGATGTACATTACCGAGAGGGCCCAGAGATACCTCTCCGACAATCGGAGTGACAAATCCCAATCTTGATACATGCCAACTCAACAAACACCATCGGAGACACCTGTAGAGCATCTTTATAATTACCCGGTTACGTTGTGACATTTGGTAGCACACAAAGTGTTCCTCTGGTATCCGGGAGTTGCATGATCTCATAGTCATAGGAACATGTATAGTTATGGAGAAAGCAATAGCAACAAACTAAACGATCATCATGCTAAGCTAACAGATGGGTCAAGTCAATCATATCATTCTCTAATGATGTGATCTCGTTAATCAAATGACAACTCATGTCTATGGTTAGGAAACATAACCATCATTTATTCAACGAGCTAGTCAAGTAGAGGCAAACTAGTGACACTCTGTTTGTCTATGTATTCACACATGTACTAAGTTTCTGGTTAATACAATTCTAGCATGAATAATAAACATTTATCACGATATAAGGAAATATAAATAACAACTTTATTATTGCCTCTAGGGCATATTTCCTTCATTATGTTGAGTGCTATACCCAAGAAGCACGCATTGTTTTGAGCGAAACATAAGTTTGCGAGAGTTGTATGGACGAATATTAGGCCAACAGGCACAACCAAATACACGGAGTGATGTGTAATCTGGTTTGACGTGAAGAAGCTATTCTGTGTGCATCTCATTGTTGATGACTCGACTAGGGAGCATGTTGATGATGTGGACGGCCGTAAGAAATGCTTCGTCCCAAAACTTGAGGGGCCTGGAAGCACCGGCAAGGAGGGCTAGACCAACCTCAACTATGTGCCTATGCTTGCGTTCGGAGGATCCGTTTTGTTGGTGAGCTTGGGGGCATGTCACATGGTGAGATATGACAAGTGTTTGAAAGAAATAATTTAACTTCTCATACTCCCCCACCCCCCCCCCCAAGTCGGATTGGACAACATTAATTTTTCTATCAAACTTGCATTCAACAAGTGCTTGGAAATTTTTGAACACTTGAAAAACATCGGAACTTTTCTTGAGGAGATAGATCCAGAAAAAATTGCTATAGTCATCAATGAAGCTAACATAGTATGTGTGTCTAGCAACAGAAGTGGGGGCAGGACCCCAAACATCAGAAAATATCAATTGCAAGGGTTGAGTAGAGACACTTGTAGATATTGGATAAGGTAATTGATGACATTTTGCTCTTTGGCAAGAATCACAAATAGTTTCAATATTGCGCTCTCCAACAAATAGGAGCTTATTTTTCCTAAGCAAACGTTCAACTAAGGAAAAAGAGGCATGTCCTAAACGATCGTGCCATCGTGTGGACGAGAGCCTGATAGCACCACAAGCTTGTTTATTTGATCTTCTAAACTTCAGAATCAACGTGTAAAGCCCTTGAACACATCTACCTCGGTAGAGTACTTTCCTCGTGGCCTGATCCTTGATCAAAAAGAAGAAAGGATGGAATTCAATGAAAACATGATTATCAATAGTAATACGATGAACGGAGAGAAGATTTTTGTTGACACTAGGAACATGCAGGATTTTTCTAAGGTGAATCTTGCGAGAAGGGGTACGTATAACCGAATGACCTATATGACTTATCATCATACCTGCACCACTTGCCATGTGGATCTGATCCTTCCCGTGGTATTTCTCACGGAGGGTCACCTTCTCGAGCTTGCCCGTGAGATTGTTGGTGGCGCCGCTGTCAAGATACCGGTTGGTATCGACGTCACAGAACCCGTCGGTGGCGGCGGCGACCTTGTCATCATCTTCATAGGAGGCGTTGTCTTCTTAGAATCGGTACCAGTAGTCCTTGGCGGAGTGGCCGGGCTTCCCGCCAATCTGGCATCGCACGACGTCAGGCCGGGACTTGCCAGGACCACCACGGCGGCCCCGATTGTTGGTGAAGTTGGGGCGACCGTTGTGAGAGCCGGAGCCGTTGGAGTGTTTGGAGCCGCTTTGCTTGCCCTTGGAACGAGGAGGGCCACGGTGACGAGACAAGTAGCCAACGCAACTGCGGGTGGCCACGTTCGTGGACGACTTGAAGCCGCCGACGGAGTTCTGGAACTGAGCGACACGTTAGTCGAAGTTGCTCAGCATGACGAAGAGCTCGTTGAGGGAGACGGGCGTGACGCATGCGTCGAGGGCCGAGACGAGGGGCTGGTGGTCCATGTCCAGCCCATGAAGAATATAAGAGATCAGCTCGTCATCCTCGATTGCTCTCCCGGCCGCGGCGAGCTCGTCGGCGAGGCCGCGCATGTAGGCGAAGTAGGCGGCAACCGACCGGTTGCCCTTCTGTGCATTGATGAGGGCAGTACGGATGTTGTTGACGCGGCTCAAGGACTGCGATGAAAACATACCTGCCAGCACCATCTAGAGGCCGTGCACGGTGGTGATCGTGGTCACCGTGACGAGCACCTCTTTTGCGAGGTTGTCGACCAGATAGCCGAGCACCTGCTGGTCCTCTCTGACCGAGATGGAGTGGAGAAGATTGAGCTCGGAGGTCTCCTTCCCGTCCTTGTCCTTGGTGACGAGAAGACAAGCCGGTTCTGGTGCGGTGCCATCGACATAGCCGAAGACACCGGCTCCCCTCAGTTACGGTGTGATCTGAGTCCGCCCGAGCACATAGTTTGTGCGGGAGAGCTTCTCCGTGACCTGACCACTAAGGTTTGGGTGGGAGGTGGCGGAGAAAGACATGGCAGCGAGCTTTGCTGGAGATTGGAAAAGCTAGGGTTTAGAAAGAGGCAGCTCTGATTACCATGTGCGATTTGGCAGAAGCGTCTGACCCTCATTGTGAGGGGGCGCGTTGCATGTTATAGGCAGCAGAGGCGCACCTCCCTGACCATAGCGCATACAAAGTAGTTAGAGAAGATTACCACTTGGGAGGAAGAGATAAGGAGATAAGAGAGGTTTACAGGATAAAGAGGTTTCCCCTAACAACCTAGTCTATCTTCTGATGCGCCAACTCTGAATGCCATCGTGACATATATATGTTTACACACAGGAACACAACAGCATGCAAGTCAAATGCCGGACAAAACTGCTGAGCTACAAAACCATTTGCCCCTTATTTTAGTGGCTAATTTAGCATGTTAGCCAGAGTCCAAATACCTTAATTAACTTATCGTTGTTTACCTTTGTGGTGAGGGCGCATGTACGGTCCTAACTGCAGAGTGCAGAGGTTTGACATTGTAAAAAAGTTTTCAGATAGTAAAATAGCTCAGCCCATCCGCACCTAATCTGCATCGATCGCTACGACAGCAAGCACCATCATCCTCCTAGATACATGATTGTATTTCTATATGTTTTCAATATGCCGTAGCATCTAGTAATATAGTTTAGCTCGCGTTGACGTGGAATCCCATGCGTCTCTGCTTCGGCGACGTGGTGGTTCTAGATGGAAGAGAGAGCACGGAGTGAGACTGATTACGCCTGAGAATGCTGACCGAGAGCTGTACGAATCACGTAGGTACACTTGGTCACATACACTTGAAGTTATTCCCGGCGAAAAAGTTTATAATTATTTCATAAACTTGATCAAATACAAAATAAAAACTTCCTCCGATCCAAAGTAAGTGTCACAGTTTTAAACTTAAAACTGCGTTTAGTTCAAAACTACGACACTTACTATGAATTGGAGGTAGCAGTATTTTTGAAATGACATAATAGTTTGCTAGAATTTCTTTTTTGTGGGCAATAGTTTGCTAGATTGGAGCTACATGGGTTTTGCTTCAAATGAGAGGAAATTGCATAAACCACCTACTTTTGGTGCTAGTGTTCCACAAAACACCTACTTTGCAGGTTTATTGCACAAAACATCATATATTGAGGTAATTCATTGCAACTAGGTCTAATCCACCATTTAGGTGTGCTGACATGATTCCTGATAAGTGGGTCCAGTTTGTAAGTGCACTGGTGGCAAAAAAAAAGGCCACATCAGCAGCCAACTATAACGGTCAATATCTCACAACCCTTTTCTCCAATTGAGCTAAATTTTCCCCAGAATATTAGCGAGTGCATTTATGATTTATTGCATTATTTTTATCATTTTATAAATGTTAAATTTTGAACAAAAAGATAGACCAATGAAAGGCCAATTTTGAATCATGTCAACACATCTAAATGATGGATTGGACCTAGATGTAACAAATTACCCCAATATATGATGTTTTGTGCAACAAATCTGTAAAGTAGGTGTTTTACGTAACACTGGCACGAAAAGTAGGCGGTTTGTGCAATTTTCCTCTCGGAATGATGATGAGTAATGCCAAAGGAAACGAAAGTACCACACGCTTTTCTGGAAAATCACCATCCTTTCTGCTAGTTGTTTTTCCACATGCAGAAAGATACATGGATCAAAGAGTGTACTTGCACGCGACACAAATATTTCTACAGCTCTACCTAGCTAGCTGAGCTAAGCTAGCTAGCGACATCATATCTGCCTAGAAATGAGAACTGTATGTAACTTTCTCCAAGATTCCAAAGCAAGCACAAGATCTAAGATTCTTAATCGGCGAGCTCTCATAATCAAACTCTGTATCCTGTACCACCAGTCAGTGTACCGTGTCAACTGGTCAACAGTTAAATACAAGTACAGATTCCGTACGCATGACAGTTTGCTTATGGCGTAAAACACCTATAGACAGCAGCAGTTTTCTTTCAATCAAAAACTTGATGGTTGATGCTTTGCAAGGCATGATGCAATGGTGACTCAAGGAGGCTTAGCTAGCTTGACTTAATCCTGTTAAATAGTTGGAAATCAAGGTTCAGCCCTTGGACTGCGTTCCGGCATGGTTCAACTTGGAACTGTGAGCCTCTTGTTGATCTCTCCAATGAAGGGATAAAATCTCCGGCGTGCATCCTGTACCCCCGCAAAAAAAAAAAAAAATCACTGCTTGTAGGGGAGGAAAGAATCCTGAATCCTTGTGTTAGTTCTAGCACATGGTTCCCCAGACCACTGAACCCTTCTAGTTGCTTCAAATGGCGAGCCTCTAGTGGTTCATTCAGACAGATTTTCCAAACAAATCCTTGTCTGAACTATAAGAATCTTTGAATAGCTCCTGTGATGGAAACAACACCCCATTTGCTACCTTATTGCCCTGCCAAATCAGCACAAAATAGTTTCAAGTTCTTGATAGAAAAAGCTAGAATCTTTTCCACGTTCAAACGGAGGCTCCTGCAGTTTTACTAGAAAAGAAGCAGCGAGCAGCGAGCAGTAGTGCAGTACAATAGCCGTATACATTCCACTCTAAGAACTTGTCCAAATCAGACACGTTCAGATCACTGTCAAAATAAGCGCCAATGTTTTCAACTGTTGCTGGTTTACCGGGCTAAGCCATCATCATGACCGGGTCGCAAAGCCGCACATACAATTGATTAACAAAGGTTTTAAGAGCTTTCAAGTGCTACTATAGTTGCTAGATAATGGGTGGGAAGATCTCACCGCACTGAGAGACACACAGGGTATAGAAAGGTAAGCTTCTGTAATCTTTTCCTGCACTTCTTTACTTTGGAGAGTGGAGCCTTCCTCTTTATGTAATCTCAAGGACTCGCCTTGTCTCGGTCGATCCTTGCTTTTGTAATATGAAAGCTCATGTCCTGTCGATAGATGCTGAAAGTGATTTGAGTAGCGAGTGTTGGTGCTGACGGCCATGCAGACGGGGTCCAAGGATCTCCTTTCTGGTCAGAGAAATTATCGTTCTCTGTGAATTGGGATTACATTTGGTGTTATCTTAGACTTGTTATTGCGGATCTTGGACTGGGTTATCTGATAAGGATTTATGCTTTTTCTCCAAGAAAATTGTAACGATTCTAAAGTGAGTGGCTACTTTCACTTGTACTAAGTAGCAAGTAATATATGGATATATGTCACTTCCTGAAATAGTACTAGCATTGTCAGAAGCTAAGTGCTGCATTTCATTGGACAAATTAATACAGATAGAGTTGCTCATGTTATCTAGCTACGGTGGCATTCAGATGTTCATAACGTGTATTCTCGCTCACCATATATAGTACCACGAGTAAGAGAGAAGTACCGTACTGATGGTGGATCAAGCGATTGGTCAGCAGAACACATCTAAAAGTGCATGTTTTGTACTAGTACTCCTTCCATTTCACAATTTAGTGTGCCCGCGTTTCTCGTGATTTAAATTTGATCATAAATTTAACCAACAAAACCGACTGCGGCGGGAGCAAAAATTATACTACTGAATTTGTAATTTGTATAATACAAATTCATGAAGTGCGGACGCACTACATTGTGGAATGAAGGGAGTACATGAGTACTGTTAGATGAGTGAGCAACTAAACTTTACTGAGGGCCAATGGCCAGTACATATACAGATGTGGTGAAGTGCAGAAAATCTCCTTATACAATGGGGATGTACACAATGAACTATACACATCTAACACCCCCCCCCCCCCTCAAACTCATGGTGGATCAACAACACTGAGTTTGGAGAGGAAAAACCCATGCTGTGCTCGAGTCTGTGCCTTCGTGAAGAAGTCAGCCAACTGTAACTCCAAGGGCACATAGTGAAGAGCGAGGGTCTGATCCTGCACAGCAGTACGCACAAAGTGGGCATCCACACCGATGTGCTTGGTGAGCTCATGCTTCACCGGGTCACGCGCAATACTGATAGCACCGGTGCTGTCGGACAGTAGAGGAGTTGAGATAGTAGCAGACACACCAAAATCCTCAAGTAACCACCGTAACCAGATCACCTCAGCCGTCAACATAGCCATGGCTCGCAACTCAGCCTCTGTACTCGAGCGAGAAACTGCAGTCTGCTTCTTTGTCTTCCAGGCAATAAGAGAGCCACCAAGAAAGACACAGTAAGTAGACAGCGAGCGTCGATCAGAGGGATCACTAGCCCAGGTAGCATCAGAGTAGGCCTGGAGCTCAAGAAAGCTGGAGCGGGGAAAGAAAAGGCGCTGAGAGATCGTGCCACGAAGATATCGAAGAACACGGAGGAGGTGACTATAGTGGACAAAGGTAGGGGCTGAAACAAACTGACTCGGGATGTGGACAGGATAGGAGATGTCAGGGCGTGTAACAGCCAGATAAACAAGGCTGCCAACGAGGTGACGATAGCGAGTGGGATTAGGAAGAAGGTCACTATCAGAGGCACGAAGCTGAACATTGAGCTCCATAGGAGTCACAACTGTGCGCTCATCACCAAGAGCAGCGCGAGCAAGGAGATCTTGAATATATTTTTCTTGGTTGATGTAGAAGCCATGAGAGGCCGAGGAGATCTCAATCCCAAGAAAATAGCGAAGAGGACCAAGATCAGTCATGAGAAACTGATCGCGAAGGCGAGCCTTAACGAAGGCAATGTAATCGGAGTCATCACCAGTGATGATCATGTCATCAACATAAAGAAGGAGAAGAGTCCGACCATGAGGAGACGTGTGAACAAACAACGCGGGATCATGATCACTGGGCAAGAAACCAGCGGCAGTCACCACAGAGGCGAAGCGCTCAAACCAGGCGCGAGGGGCCTATTTTAGACCATAGAGGGAGCGGCGAAGTCTACAGACATACCATCAGGAGCATAGTACCCCGGTGGTGGCTGCATATAAACCTCCTCACGCAACTCGCCATTGAGAAAAGCGTTCTGAACATCAAGTTGAGAGATAGACCACCGACGAACAGAAGCCACAACAAGAAGAGTGCGGACAGTGGTCATGTGGGCCACAGGAGCGAATGTCTCATCATAATCGCACCCCTGTTCCTGCTGAAAACCACGAGCAACAAGACGAGCTTTGTAGCGCTCAAGAGAACCATCGGAGCGAGTCTTAATCTTGTAGACCCACTTGCAGGTGATGGGACGGACACCGGAAGGAAGGGGAACCAGATCCCAGGTGCGACAGCGCTGAAGTGCAGCAAGCTCTTCGGCCATCGCAAGCTACCATTCAGGCTGAGTCATGGTAGTCCGATAGGAAGTGGGCTCAGCAATAACAGAGAGACCGTACCGATCAGGGGAGTAGCGATCAGGCGGGGGGGGGGGGGGGGGGGGGGGGGGGGGGGGGGGGGGGCGAGGCCGAGCACGGAGATTGTGAATGGGAGGAGGCGTGGGAGGTGGTGCACCAGAGGTGGAAGACTCGTCAGAGGAAACATCCTCAGTACGAGATCGACTGGTATAGTGGAGAGGAAACGGTGAGAGAGGGCGACGGACTGGATATGATGGTGGAGAGGTGGAGGAGGAGAACGGAGAAGACAGGGTCGGTGGTGAATGAGAAGAAAGGAGAGGTGCCAGAGGAAGGGGTGACACATGAGGCACATAGCAGGGTGTATCGGGAAGGAGAAAGAAAGAAAGGTCGTCCACAGAGAAACTCGAGGAGGATGAACGTGGGTAGTAGGAACGAGACTCGTCAAAAGTCACATCACGCGAGATGCGCAAGCGACGACCCACATGATCCCAACATCGATAGCCCTTGTTCTCATCACTGTAGCCAAGGAAAACACACTCAACCGACTAAGCAGTGAATTTGGTGCGTTCTCGGGGGGCAAAAAGAACATAGCACACGCATCCAAACATACGAAGAGCTGAGTAGTCAGGAGAGCGACCAGTGAGACACTCCATAGGAATACCACCCTGCAGAGCAGTCGATGGTTGAATGTTGATGAGGTAGGTGGATGCTGAAACAGCCTCAGCCCAAAATGGGGTGGAAGGGAAGCAGCAATCATCAGCGCACGAGCCATCTCAAGCAAATGACGATGCTTTCGTTCGGCAACGCCATTCTGAGCATGAGCACTAGGACAAGAGAACTGGGCAAGAGTCCCCTGTTCCGCGAGAAAACCACGCAACAGCTGAGAGATAAACTCTCCAGCGGAGTCAGCACGAAAAGTATGAATGGGCGTGGCAAACTGAGTGTGAACCATGGACGCAAAGCGTTTGTATATAGGGAGAACCTCGCTACGAGATTTCATGAAGTAGAGCCAAGTGTAGCGAGAGAAATCATCAATAAACAAAACATAGTAGCGATGACCACCTTTCGAATCAAAGGGAGCAGGACCCCAAACATCAGAATGAACTAAGTCAAAAGGACGCTGAGATACAGACTCACTGGTAGGATAATGTAGCTGAGTCTGTTTGCTAAGTCTGCAACCATTACAATGTAAGGAGACATCTCCAGATACAGAACCTAAGAGGCCCTGACAGACTAAAGAAGACAAGTGAGAGCCACACATGTGACCAAGGCGATGATGCCACTGCTGGAAGGACGCAGACGAAGAGGCAGCAAGAGCATGAGAGCTGGCAGAAGTGGTGGCAACGGAAGGAACACAGAGCCAGTCAACCTCCCAAAGGCCCTCGGACTCACGGCGCCGGGGGCCAGCACCAACCAAAGCCTTGGTGCGACGATCCTAAATGGAACAAGAGTCTGTATCAAGAATGACACGACAACCCGAATCAGTGAGTTGGGCAGCAGAAAAAAGATTCATGGTAAGACGAGGAACATGTGAAACACTCGGAACAGAAAAAATGGAGTGGAAAGAACACCACGACTAGCAACAGGAAGAGATGTGTCGTCGGCAGTAAGAACATTAACAGGCGAATCAAGTGGTCTGAGAGAGGACAATGTGGAAGAATCATAAGACATATGAAAGAAGGCTCCAGAATCCAGAACCCACGAGGATGTACCTGACTGTCTAGATGCATGCGGTGGTGTAGAAGGGGATACAGTCATAGCAGCAGCTAAGCCAGTCGACGAGGAGCTGGAGGAGGCAAGTAGACGCTTGAGGCATACAATGTCCTGGTCAGTGAGTGACGGAGTCGAGCAAGACGCAGGAGGGCCACTGGAAGGGGAGCGCCTCTGGTCCCGCTTCTTCTGGCGACAATCAGACTCTGGGTGACTTGACCGGGAGCAGTAACCACAGAAAGTGTCACGGCGCGACGTACTCTTCTCAGTATAAAGAGGACGGCTCACCCCCCTGAAGGAGTGGGCAGGAGTGGTGAAGCAGTGAGGCGAGCAGATGACACAGGAGCCCTGGTGGCCAACACTGAAGGAACCACAAGTAAACCAGCAGAGCGAAGTCGGGTCTCCTCAGCACGAAGCTCAGCAAGTACCTCCGATATAGGAACACGAGCACGAGCAAGCAGGTGAGCACGTCGAGGCTCGAACTCAGAGCGGAGACGAGATAAGAACTCATGAACCCGCTGAAACTCTAAATCAGACAGTGTAGTCTGACAGCAACGACAAGTTTCACAAACAACTGTCCGAAGAGAGTCAAGCTGGCGCCAGATGGCAGAACACTGTGAATAGAACTCATCAACAGAGGAATCACCTTGCTGAAGTGCGTGCTCCTGACACACCACAGATAGGTAGAGAGCATCACCAGAAGGCTGATAGCGCTGACAGAGGTAAGACCACATCGCTGCAACTGTGCCAAGTCCCATGAACTCTGAAGCAAACTGAGGGAGGACACTCGCAGTGAGAATAGCAGCAGCACGAGCATCATCATTGCACCACTGAGTGTAGGCAGACAGATCATCACGGTACACAGAAAGAGCATCTGAATAAGCTGATACCTGCTGGTCATAAGCATCAACTGCAGCATCATCGAGAGCCTTGGCTGCATCGCGGTCAGCCTGAGAAGCATCAGCAGCAAGGACCGGCGGTACCGGTGGGATTGGGGCCACTGGCGCAACAGGGCATGACGGACAAGGGACCTCGCCAGAGAGAACACCCCACAGAAGAAGGCCACGCATATGAGTGCGCATGAAGCCCACAAACTCAGTATAGTTGGTGCCATCAAAGATCACCGAACACCTAGGAACAGCAACATAGCCCGAAGAAGACATGACGAGGTCTTCTGTTGCTCTTTCTAGTCAGGCTCCCCCCCTTTTTTTTGAGTGAGTCAACGCACCAAAGACACCCGATCTGGATCGGGCTGGAGGGCAAGCGAGGCAGCCCCTCTCGATCTGAAGCATGGGGCGCGGGGACGAGCGACCGGGCCATGCTCGATCTGGAGCAGGGGAAGCCTGGCTCCGCTCGATCGGAAGCAGGGGCGGGCGAGGCAGCCCCGCTCGATCAAAAGCAGGGTCGCGGGGGCGGGCGAGGCAGCCAGGGGCTGGCGGCGCGCCCGGGAACAGGCGAGGGCGGCGGCAGCCGGTCCGAACGAGGGCGCCGGCGGCCAGGCGCGTGGAGGCAACCAGGTCCAGAGGCGGGGTGGCGGCGGCCGGTCGGGACGGGGGCGCCGGTGGCCAGGCAAGCTGCAGGTCGGGCGCGTCCGGACGAGGGCGCCGGCGGCCAGTCTGCAGCAGGATCCGAGCTAGACCAAGAGGAGGACGGCAGGAATTGAGATAAGGTAGGAGGAATGCGCACGGAGTTGCGTCGTGCGAGAGAGAGAGGCTAACCTAGCATCTGATACCATGTTAGATGAGTGAGCAACTAAACTTTACCGAGGGCCAATGGCGAGTACATATACAGATGTGGTGAAGTGTAGAAAAACCCCTTATACAATGGGGATGTACACAATGAACTATACACATCTAACAAGTACTACATCCGTCCGGGTTTATTAGGCCCTCTTGTATTTTGAGCCAGATTTGGACCATCTATATTACTCAAAATATATAAAATATATGATACAGAAAGTACACCGCTAAATTTGTATTTGAAAGAGTTTTCCAACAATATAATTCTTGTGACATATCATTTACATTTTATTAGTTAAATTTGTAGGTCAAAGTTTAGCACAAAATAAGATGGGTCTAATAAACCCAGACGGCGAGGGAGTACCTGGCATGCTGAACTTTGGTCTGCAAAGTCAAGGGAGATGGCAATTATGCGGAGATTCCGTTTGGACGAGCGCCATATTGAGACCTTTCAGCTAAGCTGATTATCTCCTAGCTACCCATGCATGGAGGTAGCTAAGCTAGGATTGTTTAAGCAAAGACCAAGAACAAGACAAGAGTTCAATATGTATGTATACGTAGCAGTTGGTGCATGGATCATGGATGGATGGTGTTTATTCACAAATAATCATGCCATTGCCATGCCAGGGACCCTTTTGACTTGCACACCAGATGCCATCCGCCTCCTTTTCTGGGTCAGCACAATGCAGCCTTGCTGTTGCAGCGAATCTTGTTGCAAGTGTACGTAGGTTCACACTAGATCTCGCTGGGAGCACGCGTGCATGCGTGAACTACATGCTCTGCTCTACAGCGTCTAGTGTTTGATGTACCAAGCCAAGCTGCGCTGACAGTAACAGCCTACAGCGCCATGCACAGACACACTCTAACTCTGGTCAAGCTCTGCATCCGCTAGACGAAGGGAGTTTGTTTCACACTCACTGACTCACAGCCATTTCTACTTTTTACTGTAGCTTGGTAACAGAACGACTCATTTAGACGAGTGTTTTAAATAGCAAGCTACGTTAAATAGCGGCTCGACCTTCAAATCAGGTATAGCGAAGCTATAGCGGGCTATTTGTACGTAAAACCATTTAGCGGCACCCTACTCAAAATGCTATAGCCGGCTATAACCGACTATTTAAAACTATGGTTACATGAGACAAGAGCAGACGAACAAACTGGTCCAGCCACATGTCGTGCGTAATGCTGCTGGTGGTCACGGCTACACCGCTACAGTAGAGATGGTTGTGCAGCCAGAAGCGCGTTGCGGCATGCGCAAAGTGCAGCAGACAGCTCAGAGAGAGACCTACGATGGAGGCAAGCGCGTGCTCGTGCGTGGACCTGGCGCATGCATCCATGCATGCAGCTCGTCAGTCAGCATTGCTCTCCGCCTAGATAGATTCCTCTAGGTGGACCGTACGTCGGAGCCATCCGTGCATCGACCGATGTCAACTCTAGCCTATACACTAAAAACTTTTCTTCTGCAGTTGCCAATGCATGCCCACTAGCAACTGGTCGGGATACAGTTTAGTACAGTAACTATAATAACACTCACACAGACACCGTGTTGGATTTTTGCTAGTAGGCCTTTGGCCCAAAGCCTAACTAAAATTCTGAAATTCTCTTGGCCCATTCATGCACACATATGAGTGAAGTGAGTGAGGCTAAAGTTTAGTCCCACCCCGGAAGTTGAGAGAGAGTTGCACCTCTTTATAAGGTGAGCTCTTCTACCACTTGTATGAGCATGAGAAGAGAAGACCTACATGCGTGCTCCTCCCCCTCGCTCGCCTCGCCACGCCACGCCTCGTCACGACGCGCCGCGGGTTGCGGGATTGAGCCGAGCCGAGGACAGAGCTATGCACGTTGTCTATATTTTTGCTGCATGGGAAAATTAATGAGTCATTAATTAATAATTTACGGACGCGTTAATTACTGAACCGTTTCCGATTCTTTTGGATCGTGACGACTCGGACGTGGGGTTTACTCCCACGACCTACCCGGCCCGCACTATATAGTCAGGCAGACGTCTACCCTAGCCGCCGCCGCTTCGTATGGTTTCTCACCATCGTTCCAGATCATTGCGCCGCCAAGCAAGTCTTCTCCATCCCTCCTTCCGGCGTGCACCGCGAGAAGGGACAGCAGGCCTCCGGAACCCCGCCTCTTGTGATCCTGTACGGGAGAGGGGCGATCAGGTTTTTGGGGAGCGCACTTGCGCGACCGCTGGCAGCGACGACTTCGCGAACGACGACTTCTTCCCCGACCTCGGCAACCTCGTCCTCGACGACATGGGCGACAACGTCAACGCCGGCGGTGCTGCACCCGCTGCACCGTATGTGATTCTATCCTTACTGTTCGAGATCGTGGTAGAATTCATGCTTCTAGTATGTGCCCTAGATGTGATATGTTCATCTGCTATACTAGTTCGCATGATTAGTTTAATCTCTGCTGCTGTGGTCATGATTTATCTTCTGTTTATTCGGATTAAATCTCGTAGTAATTTTCTCATATTTCCAACAATCCAAAAACCTGATTATACGCAATTTACTCCGAGTGGTTTTTCTGCGCATCTGAAGCCGCCTGCCTTTAAGGTGGCGCAATATAAGAGGTGGAGCATGAGAGCAGTCTACTGGTTTCAGACCATGGGCTGCTATGATGCCACCAAGGGCAAGCCTGAGGGCGATCTTAATCCAGCACAGCTGGAAGCTTTTGAGAAGATCGATACCCTCTTTAAAGGCGCTCTTCTGAGTGTTCTTGATGACTCCATTATGGATTCGTATATGTCGTTTGACAACGGCAAGGACATGTGGGCTGCGATCGAGGCCAAGTTTGGTGCCTCGGACGCCGGCAGCGAGTTGTACGTCATGGAGCAATTCTATGACTACAAGATGACTGATGAGCGCCCTGTTGTACAGCAGGCTCATGAGATACAGTCGCTCGCAAAAGAACTTGAGTACCTCGTGGATGACACACCCAGGACTATTTCAGAAGCCTGTGCATCTCCTGATGCTGACTACTGGAAGGAAGCTATACGTAGCGAGATGGATTCCATCTTAGCTAACGGTATCTGGGAGATCACTGACCGTCCTTATGGGTGCAAACCTGTAGGATGTAAGTGGGTGTTCAAGAAGAAGCTTAGACCTGATGGTACTATTGAAAAGTATAAGGCACGGCTTGTGGCCAAGGGTTATACCCAGAAACAAGGTGAAGACTTCTTTGATACTTACTCACCCGTGGCTAGACTGACCACAATTCGTGTGCTACTATCACTGGCTGCCTCACATGGTCTTCTCGTTCATCAAATGGACGTTAAGACGGCTTTCCTCAATGGAGAGTTGAAGGAGGAAATTTACATGGATCAGCCAGATGGTTTTGTAGTACCTGGTCAGGAAGGAAAGGTGTGCAAGTTATTAAAGTCTTTATATGGCCTTAAACAAGCTCCTAAGGAGTGGCATGAGAAGTTCGAAAGAACATTAACTGCTGCCGGCTTTGTAGTAAACGATGGTGACAAGTGCGTGTACTATCGCTATGGTGGGGGCGAAGGAGTTATTCTTTGTCTGTATGTCGACGACATATTGATCTTTGGAACCAAACTTGATTTAATCAAGGAGGTTAAGGATTTCTTATCTCGCTGTTTTGAG